>NC_062529.1:9430076-9437576 GCF_022655615.1 Tachysurus fulvidraco
TCTAATGGCTTCTTTTTTTTAATTCTAGGGTCATAAAGTGCAAGTTTAGGTTGATGACACCTGAGGTTAATGCTACCACACTGTCCCCTTTACATTGACTCTGAGGACGGAGAAGGTTGTGTTTTTATTATTTCTTGTTTCTGCACCATTGTCTCTTGTCTTCTCAGCATGCTGCTTCACTATACAGTACAGTAGCAGTGGGTAGAGAACATTTGCTAAAATGCTAAAAAGTTATATCCAAAAGCATCAGAGTGTAAATCGGAAGCCTGATGCGAACATTTATACAGTAAAATGATTTACTTAACAGCATGAAATATGTTATATCTGTAGAACATCATGCCTAGTAAACAACTGTTGCACATTTCATCTGGATTAAGCAGAAAAATAACAAAACATCAGCACTACTAATGATCAGGAGAAATTAGGTTTTATTAAAGTATCTTATTTATGATTCTAAAAAAAATCGTAAATAAGAGAAATAAAAATAAGATAATAAATAAAAAATAAGATAAGATCATATATAATAAGACATAGATAGATAGATAGATAGATAGATAGATAGATAGATAGATAGATAGATAGATAGATAGATAGACAGACGACTTGGCATGGAACAGTATTCTGTACTCTTACTACATGGAACGTAAAAAGTAAATCAAATGTTATAATAATAATATAATATATATATAATATAATAATCTTTTTCTTTTTATTTATTTCATTCATTTTCCCCTCAATGTAAGTTGTATACTGTATCTAATTGCGCATAAAACAAAATAAAATTGTGAATCTTCAGGCCACTTTTTTAATACTATGTACTACATTTTGAATTATAATGTATATATGTAACTTTGGGTTCTTCACATTTCCTTTAAAGGTGCGGTGCACAATGTTTGAAAGCCAATGTTGACATTTGAAATCACCAAAACAAACACGCCCCTAACCCAAATGGGTGTCACCCCTGTTTTGATAGCTCCGCCCACACATACATACGTAACCCAGGCTAACTATTATGGGGGAACCTGCTGGGGCAGCTGCCCGAGGGTATAATTTTATCAATAAATGAACTCAGTGAGTAATACTATGGTAATACAAATGTGTTTATGTAGCCCTGTGTCTTGTACCGTGAATGGTTAAGCTCCGTTTCACACGGAAGACGTTCAGTTCTCTCCAGCGCTGGAAAGCTGATCCTATATTAACACAGTCCTACTTTTTGCCATATCGTAAGCCTTTCTTCGCTTTCTTTCTTTGTTTTTATCCTCCAAGTCAATGTTTCAATCGCTTTCTGCTAATGTCACACATGCGCACTGAACACTCTCTCCGCCCATATTGACAAGACCCGCCCCTTTCTGCTCATTGGCTACATGTTAGTTTTGTCTTTCGACCCGACTCAGTTTTCTGAAGCATTTTTCAAACATCGTGCACCCCACCTTTAATGTTATTAGACCTTATTTTTACCCCTTTATCTAAATGTCATGCTTATCAGAAACTTCAGGAGCACCACTTTAATACGCTATATGTCTAAAAGTAAGTAGAGACCTAACCACCTCACATACATTTGGGTCTTTACTAAACTGTTGCCCCAAACTTGGAAGCACACAATTGTACAGAATGTCATTATATGCTGTAGAGTTAAGATTAGCCTTTAGTGAAGATAAGAGTCCCAAGCTGTTCCAGCATGACAATGCTCCTGAACACAAAGCAAACGCCTAGTAAAGTTTCAGAGTTAGAAGAATCATGCAGTCCTGCACGGAGCCCTGACCTCGACCCCACTGAACACCACTGGGAGGAACTTACAGTGAGGAGGCCTGGAACCCAGTCAGTGTTCAACATCAGCACCTGATCTCATTATCACCCTTATAGCTCTGAAATCTAGCAGGAATTCTTCCCAAAAGTGTGGAGGTCGTTATAACAGTGATACATTTATAGAATTCAGAGTTTGCGTATTCAAAACTTTCCCCAGCAGTAGTAACGATGATCTGTGAATGTTCTTACCTGTGCATGTGCTCCACTCCGGTGAAGATCATGATACCGTAGGTCAGTCCACTCTGGACCAGAAAGTGTAAAGCATACCTAAAAAAAAAAAAAGAAAAGTAAACATGAATTAAATACTAGCATGGAGCTCAAACACACAGGTCATTCATTTCAATGGGAACGTATCCAGAAGCCACAGCGCCAGTGTTGTCGGGTTCAATAAACTAATGCAGGATGAATGAGATAGCAATCCGTCTCAGTGCCGCTACTTGGCACAAAAAGAATGTGGCTTTGGCTGACAAAAGGACATCGCTCCCTTTATACAAGTCTCCGAGACAGAAACAATTAGCGGTAAACCTGGCCGTGCACAGTGAAGGGTTCGACATAAATACTGTTATATCACATAATAGGTTATTGCTTGTTATTGTTACATGTGTTGAACTGAAGAGATTTCTCACATACTTGTTAGTGTTACACCAAACTGCTGATGTGCAGTCATCAAACTCTGACTCTTTGATAGGACATACTCACATAATATTCATTTCTATTTTCTATTCTATTCAATCCCAATTAGATTCATTCTGTCTAAGCAAGGGGTAAGAGTGACATGGGAAAAACTCCCATGTGTGATTTTTGAACATCCCATATACAGTAAGCTTCACTCTTCTGGGAAGGCCTTCCACTAGATTTTGCAGTGTGGCTCTACAGTAAGGTCAGATCCTGATGTTGGGTAAAGAGTTCTGGCGTGATCTCAGTGCTCAATTTTATCCCAAAAGTGTTCAGAGGGATTCTCATGTATGTCGTGTACATCTGGAAAACAACGTCTTCGTGGAGCTTTGTGCACAGGAGCATTGGAACATTTTGGGGTCTTTTATAGTTCCAGGAAAAAAATGCTATAGCATACAAATACATTCTAGTCAATTGCATACTTCGAAATTTATTCCCCCAGCAGGTCCATTAACACTCCAAAATTGAGTATTTTCCAAAAACACTGCATCCATCCATCAATCCATGTTGTGTAGCAGTGTTTCAAGGAACCTGGAATCTATCCTTAGGGTACTCAATGGGGTGCCGATACATACAGAGCACAATCACACACACACACACACACACACACACACACACACACACACACACACACACACACACACACACACACACACACACACACTCATTCACACACTATAGACAATTAAAGATTCCAATCAGCCTACAACACTTCAGACTCAAAGGAACCCGGATGATGAAACCCCTGAAGAAGAGCGAGAACACCCAAAATCATTACATTTCTCTTATACTATAAACATCTGTGTGCACTGAACATGATTTACATATGATACAATGGCACATAACAGCATTCTTTAATTCAGTTAGGTATGTCAAAACTTGTGTTGCCACCACTTTCGTTATTACAGCTATTTTATCAAGAGGCATGTTTTTCCTACATCTTGATAGTAATCAGACAAAGAGCTTTGCCTGAAGTGCTGAGACTAGAGATGTCATATAGATCTGTTCTTTTTTGATCTGTTGAACAATGAATGCAAAAAGAATGTAAAATGGAAAACAGGGAAGCAACCAAGGACTGGGTCATCTGCCATTAGCAAGACAACACTTAGACTTTCAAGGTTACTTCTTGTTTCACACTGACTCACAATTTATTGCTTCTGTGGTCATGGTTCAAATGCTGACAAACCCTGAATATATTCACAATTGGGCAAATTTGGGTTTTCCCTACATTGAGCCATAATGAACAAAGTGTATTTCATGGTGGATCACAAGATCCTGTGCTAAACAACCATATGTTTCTGATCCATATGTACCTTGACAGCTTAAATTCTGCAGTCGACTGTTAATTTGATGACAGTTTCTGGCTCTGTATCAAAACAGCACAAACAGCCTTGGTCATCTTATCTGTTCATGGACATGGAGCTGATATGAGTACTACATGGCAAACAGATTTCATAACGTTTTACTCTTTACACAAGACAGCTCTGCAGATTCAAATCTATGTGTTATATAAATGTAGAGTCCCAGGTCTGAGTAGTTGATTCATAATCAGCCATGAGTGCTACCGTCCTCTCAGCTTTCTCATAATGATTTAATTCACCAAACTGTAGCAGTGCCACTGCCTGGGAATATCCTCAGCAGGACAGCTGCAGAAAATTCACAGAAAGAGGCAGACTTCATAAATGATAACCACTCCCTGGCTTCCTGCTTGGCCCCGTTGTATTGGGATGTGAACCAACCTACAGCCTTGCCTCAGTAAAAACATGGATCTCGTTACAGGTGCGCTGTGTGATATACAAGGCCTGGAGAGAGGATCAGAAAGGAGATGTTTCCATTCTGCTATTGGCATGGACATGCAAGCACAACCCAGCCCAAAGCAAGAGGCTTTATCCATCCACTAATATGTAGTGCTTATCCTACACAGGGTCATGTGAATGCTGGAGTCTATCCCAGAGGACACAGGGTACGAGGCAGGGGATTTCTTAGGCAGGGTATCAAACCATCATAGCGTGTAATCACACAGACTAACACACTACAGACAATTTAGATATACCACTCAGCCTAGAACATGTCTTTGGAATGAGGAGGAAACAGGTATACCCAGAGGAAACCCCCAAAGAACAGGAAGAACTCAGGGAGGGAGGTGGGAATTGAACCCCCAAAAAGGTTAGGCACAGCAAACAATCACTTCCAGGACTCCCTATTTGTAGCTACGCTGAAGATCGCTGAAGTTCTTAATGACATTTGCTGTATGTTTGGGGTCCTTGTAATGCGGCAGAATAAATTTGGGGCCAATCAGACACCTCTGTGATGGTATTGCATGAAGTATCTGCCTGTATTTCTCAGCATTGAGGACACCGTTAATCTTAACCAAATCTCCAACTCCATTTGCAAGAAATGCAGCCCCAAACTTGTAAGGAACCTACACTCATTATTGTACCACTGTCCAGCCCTTTGGGAAACGACCTGCCTCCTGCTACAGCCAAATATTTCAAATTTTGTCTCATCAGTCCAGAGAACTTGCTGCCATTTCCCTCCAACCCAGTTCCTATGTTTGCATGATAGCTGAAGCTTTTAGCCTTGTTTCCATGTCAGAGGTATGGCTTTTTGGCCACAATGCTTTCATGAAGACCCCTTCTTGCCAGACTTTTCCAGACAGTAGTTGGGTCACATTGGTTTTTGCCAGTTCTTTGCTGGAGGTACTGCTGGACATCTGATGTTGAAGGGAAGAAGCATTATGTGTATTTCATCTGCTGAAAGTTTTAGTCTGCTGTGAAATCGAGCCATGTCGCTGATTCAGTAGAACTACCTTGTGCCTTGTTACTGTGATCAGACGTACCAGGGTGACATGTAACAACGTCACCTTAGTAGCAGAATTTGTCTGTTCCTTACCCAGATTTAAGCTTTTTCTGTTTCAGTTAATGACCGAGTTTCAACCTATGTATGACATCGATGATCATCAGCACCTGCTTGTAAGAATTAATGCTGTTTTGAAGCCAACGGTTGTCACAACAAACACCAAACACTGATTTGATTTACATTTCACTCTCTTTTTATTTGTAAATTGCTAAAAAATAAACTATTAAAATATATATATGATTGTATGATCTATGATTGTAGCTTTTTTTACGAATGCAAATTTTTGAAGCATTAAAATAAGAGATGCATGTATACTAACCAAGCATTCTTTTTTTATTCCTATCTGTACAGACGACACAAAAACAAACTGCACACTATGTTGTGTAACACTATCAGGAAGAGAAACTGCATCTTCCTCTAATACAAATGAGCTCATAATACACTGTACAGCATTAAAACTGTATAATTAAAATCACCATGTGGTTCTTCCTCAAACTGTTTCCAAATGGTTAGAAGCGCATAAATGTTTATAAAGACTTTGTATGCTATAGAATGACAGTTTCGAATTTATCGGAACTACATGGCCCAAAAGTGTTCTGGCATGACAAAGCAAACTATGTGAAGACATGATGCCGAAGGTTGGAGTTGAAGAACTCGCAGTCTGACTCGACTCCACAGTGATTATCTCCTCTCCTGGTATCAAAGCCTGACCTCGCTGATGCTTTTGTGGCTGAATCAGCAAATCCCGCAGCTACACTCCTTCCCCGAAGAGTGGAGTTTATTATAACAGCAAAAGGGGACTAAATCTGAAATGACACATAAGGGTACGATGGCCAGGTGTCTACAAACCTTCAGCTATACGGTGCATGGTTTTGTCATGAACGTCATACTGAATGTCAGTTGTGTCATCGGGGACACTTAAGAGTCTAGTCACAAATACAAACCTTTTTAGTTTTGTTTAGATTTTTTTTCTGGAGCATTGCCAAAATGTTATCAGGTCATCTGGGGGAAGCAAGGATAAATAAATACAAATTCTACACTTAAGTACCCGTTTTTATGATCATAAATCATACACCAAAATGAGAATATCGTACATAAAAATGAAAGTTTAAATATAATATCTTTTTTTAACTCCCCAGGTGGTCCAGAGGCAGGATCCCGTGCTCTTGTTGCCGTGGCCTGGTTTCGAAACCCGGGCAAGACGCTAATCCAACCGCTGAAGAGTTAACTCTCAGTGCCGGTCCCAATATAAATGAAAGGGTTGCATGAGGAAAGGCATAAAACCTGTGCCAAATCTAATATGCGGACCACGTAATGACCCTGAACAGGGAGCAGCCAAAGGAAAGGGGGAAAAATAGGAAGTTTTTCAACTGAAAGCTGCTTCAGGACATTTGACCATTGTTTGAATCAGTTCCAAAATCGAAACTAAATCATCTGCATGGTACAGTGATTATTCTCTAGAACTCCTACAAACGTTCAAAACGCTCATCCCGGGGATATCGCACCGTACAAAAGGACGTAGTATCTGTGGAGATGTATTTCCCTGCGTATTTACCGCAATGTACAGATACAATTAGTGTACTACTGGTATAGAAAATGAGCCAAAGCAGCAGACATATTCTTATTAATAGCGCCATGATTTTATCTACAGACACTCTGGAAAAGGCAAAATGGAATCATAAGCCCCTGTTAGGCTTAAAATATGTTGGCATATCTGCGTAAAAGTGAGTTAAATTGAGATTTTTCCCAGTCGACTCAGAGTCGATATCGGTATCAATAACCTATAACTTTTATTAACTGAACCTGACCCAGGTTGTGAGAGTAAGGTATTATACAAGGCAGTGTTCAGAATTTATAGCAGAGAGTAGATGCACAGATTAGATGAACAAGGGAACTTGACACTGACCTGTATGACATGCTTTTTTTTTATTATGCCTTATGTAAACAGATCTGTAGCTACGAATGAATCTAAAAAAAATAATCAAAACAAGAATCTCAACCAGGAAGAGAGAGTAACTGGAGATGACTGAAATAAAGAGTTGTGCTCTCTCTCTCTCTCTCTCTCTCTCTCTCTCTCTCTCTCTCTCACACACACACACACACACACACAGAAGAAGAGAAAGAGATACTAAACGTGAGGCAGTAACAAACCCCGCACGA
>NC_062529.1:9447576-9480076 GCF_022655615.1 Tachysurus fulvidraco
TACAGTATGTGCTATGAATATAACGTACAGATGAATATATATGTGCTATGAACATAATATACAGATGTCTATTACTATAAACTCAAATTTACAGAAGGGCATGTGCTATAAACAAAATATATTGTTATTACTATAAACAGAAATATACAGGATTATATGCACTATGAACATAATATATTGCTGCTACTATAAACAGAAATCAGGTGGGTATATACGATGGTAAGGCAATGGTGAGCAGCAATATGGATGAGTATATTTTGTCTTTAGATTGCTTCTGACAAATGGAATGAAGTGTATCGTGTTAAATCTCGGTGTGGTGACTAAACGTCACGTGACGACTTGAGCGGAACAAAAAAAAAGAAAGTGCGAGGTAGATTGTTAAAGCTGTAAGGTTAGTATGATCATTCCAGATGAACTAAATGATGCTGAAGATGCTAAATGTGTGCGGAATCTATTTCTTCACTCGTTTTTACTTTAACCAGTAACCTCAGTAAAAGCTCATTGGTGAAGATATTGAATTGCTAACTGAAAAGTTATTTCGACTCCCAACATTGCCAAGCTAGCACTGTTGGCTTCTTGAACATGGTCCTTAACCCTCAAGTGCTCAGTTGTATAAAACAGATAAATGTCTCTCGGGGGGAAAAATGTCTCTCTGGATAATAGTGTCTGCCGAATAGTAATGTACTTCTCTTCAACCCGGTAATGCAAAAACTGACCTTATTAACAAAGCTCCCCCAAATCACTTGACGCAAATGAATAACAAAGACAGAAATGAGTTATACACCATAGCGATTTTGTGTAGTGTGTTAACCAAGTCTCAGATGTAAACATGAACAGATCTTCCCATCCACCAATCCCTTATTTACATGTTATATGCATATTTTCACACCAACGTACCCTCATATAACTCTGACTGAAATGAAACACACCTTAAAGGTGGGGTGTACGTTGTTTGAAAAATGCTTCAGAAAACTGAATCGGACCGAAAAAACAAACAAACGTGCAACCGATGAGCAGAAAGGTGTGTCTTCTCAATATGCGGCGGAGAGAGTGTTCAGTGCGCATGTCTGACATTAGCCGAAAGCGATTGAAACACTGACATGGCGGATATAAGCGGATAAAAACGGATAAAACGGATAAAAACAAAAAGCGAAAAAAGGCTTACGATAAGGCAAAGAAGCAGGACACGTGTTAATATAGGATCAGCTTTCCTGCGCTGGAGAGAACTGAACGTCTTCCGTGTGAAACGGAGCTTAACCTTTCACGGTACAACACACAGGACTACATAAACACATTTGTATTACCATAGTACTCATTGAGTTCATTTATTTATAAAATAAATATATATATATGTGCTATGAATATTATATAGTATATATATATATATATACCCTCGGCCAGCTGCCCCAGAAGGTTCTGCCATAATACCTGTCTGGGTTATACTTGGTTATACTTGTCTGGTGTATATGTGGGCGGAGCTATCAAAACAGGGGTGACACTCATTTGGGTTAGGGGCGTGTTTGTTTTGGTGATTTCAAATGTCAACATTGGCTTTCAAACAACGGAGACCCCACCTTTAAGTTAATCCAGGATCATACACCTACAAGTTCTATACAATCCAGAAGAATAAAAATCTTTAAACAGAGAGACAAAGACAAAAGAGAGCGTGGGCAAATATATCACCTTTGGATTCGATCACTGAGAGCTCAGAACTCAGCGGGTCAGAGACACTCACAGCATCTTCTTACCGCTGAGTGCTTTCTCATGCTGTCTTTTAATAGTCTTGTGAGTGGAGCTGCAATCCCATTACAGTAAGTGACACTAAATCTAAACTGACCATTTACTAAACCTCGCATTCTGTTATTGCTGCTACACATGACAAGCTTTCCAATCCGGCATGTGCATGACGGGTGGAATATTTCACTAATGGGGTAGAAGATTTACTATGTAAAATCCTAAATATATGAGTGAAGTAGACACGAGGTCTTCAATCCGTAACACGTTATGTCTGCAGAATGACGCTCGGATATAATCAACTAGCAAAAAAAATCTACACACCATTGTTCAAATTTTCCTATGTAAAAAAAAAAAAAATAGTGTCAGATCTTTGATGTGACGTAGCAACCAACAGAAAGAAATACTAATCACATTCAAAACCTTGTCATCGGTTATTCTGGTATTCTCATTAACCTCAAATACAGTAAATATCAGCTGATCCTTTAGGATTTCCGTCCCATCACCTGACTGCTGAAGCCACAAAGAGCTTACACATGCGGCATGTACAGGAACTCGCTGGTAAAACCTATTAACCCTTTTGAACCAGTACACTTGCGCTTCATTCTACCAGTGTGAAGGAAATGGACATTTTCAAAAAAAGAAAAAATTCAGTATATCACTACAGGTCTGTGGCTTTCACTGTTTTCTATGCGTTTACCTCTGATGGGAAAACCTTACACTGGACTTTAGTGTTTGAAGATAACACCTTCACGTTATAGATGCTTATGGACAAGCACTTGCGGCATCTCAAAGAGTGGAAATAGGTTTTATATCATCATTAACTTTGAATGTAGAAATATATGAGTGGACAGGAACATTTGAATATATTGAATGTCTAATCTCGTAAACTCGTAAAAGTATTAAAGAGTAGTCATGTTTGATCTAGAATGTCCGATCCAGAAAAACCCAAATTGAACATAATCTAGAAAACTCATATTATGCAGTACTGATGATCTCTGATCCAGAAAGCCCGATCTAGAAAAACGCAGACCTTGCAAAATGTGTTAAATATAATCTAGAAAAGCTGATCTGTAAAACTCAGATGAAGTAACACTGATTATATGAATATATCGTTTCTAGTAGAAAACTACAAATTCTTAGTTTAATGTCGTGTGTGTGCCGTTATTTTTATTTGGCTCCCTGTCACAAAAAAAAAAAAAAAAAAGTCTCATACTCGGCTGTCATCCTTACTGGAGGATGTCACATATTCTGAGTTTTCTAGATCAGACATTTTCTCATTCCTGGATAACTTATATGATATACAGTAAGGGCACGAGCTGGGAGAAATGATTCTAGTTTTATCTAGAGCAGACTTTCTAGATCAGAGATAATCAGTGTTGCTTCATCCGAGTTTTACAGAGCAGCGTTTCTAGATTACAGATTTTAAATATATATATTTTATTTTATTTTTAAACATGATCTGCATTTTTCTAGATCGGGGTTTCTGGATCAGAGATAATCAGTACTGCATAATATGTGTTTTCTAGATCACACTCGATTTGACTTTTTCTAGATCAGTGTCAATTTTCATGAGCCCTTAAGCTCCACTGTGACAAGAAATTCAATTCTGAATATGGCCACCCCAAAACAGGAGGCCTCTGGTATCTGTTAATAAACAGAAGGGTACAAAAGAAATAACAAAAATACATTACATGTACGCTGGAACACCATAAAGACCACAAAGTGGAGAAAATGGGGCTAATCAATTGACATTACCAAGAAAGTGAAAGTGACGTGACTTACGGCTAAGTACGGTGACCCATACTCACAATTCGTACTCTGCATTTGATCCATCCAAAGTGCACACACACAGCAGTGAACACACACACACCATGAACACACACCCGGAGCAGTGGGCAGCCATTTATGCTGCGGCGCCCGGGGAGCAGTTGGGGGGTTCGGTGCCTTGCTCAAGGGCACCTCAGTCGTGGCCGGCCCGAGACTCGAACCCACAACCTTAGGATTACGAGTCAGACTCTCTAACCATTAGGCCACGACTTGCCCAATAGTATAGGACGTTCCATATCAGTGAGGCTGCAGAGAGCTCTAAGGGAGCTGCAGGAATATCTGGCGAGTGCTGATCGCACAAAGTATGTAATATAAATCACAGTTAACTTTCATTTCTCTCATAATTCACCCAAACAAGGTGTGTAATAGAAACGCATAATGAGCAGTGCTCGATAAAATCTCATTTTTCAACACAACGTCCTCAAATCAGATGAATCAATCCTGATGAACAAATTATTCTGAAGTATTTTATATAGAATTAATTGTGCTTTACCTTTACTAAACATCGGAAATGGCCTCACAGACCCTAAGCACCATATACGAGTTAAGAGGTGTGTACATTTATGCAACCAGGTTATTGCTAAGTTTCTCGTCTTGGTTATTATTATTTTTTTTATTTTTTTACAACATAAATAACTGCATTTTCTTTTCGTGTGTTCTCCTGCCCACTTGCAGATATTCGATATACAAGGATGCCACACACGAGTCCTGAAAGCTTGACAGACTTACCGCTGCCTAGTTACAGTTGCTAAGCTACGTGTGGTCAATGACTGTGGTTAACAGAAGGGTTAACAAAGGGTCTGGTTTAAAGTGGGCAAATCTGTTGCACGTACAAGGGCCAGATGGGATACTTGTGCCTCAGAACCTCTGTATTGTTGGCTCGGTTGTACAATATATCTCAGAGTAGGAGAGGCAGAAGCATGACAGCAGCCAGTAGTGCTTCCAGATTTCCTTCAGAAAAACAAGCCGAGCTCGACTGAGAAAAAGTAAAAAAACAGGAAGGAGTTTGACCTCCAAAAGTTTTTCTCTTGTCAGAAGAGAACTTAAAAATCGACCTATTTTTATTCTAAAACAGCAACCATATCTCACAGGAGCAGTCGATAACTTTCTCTGATCGATCATTATTCTGTCAGCTCCTGATTTATACATTTACCATCTAGTGTATACAGGAAATACACAAAGCAGAAACAACAGATCGAGCTCTTCCTGGTAGAAAGCGAAATACAGTCTCAGTGACGTATCAAATATAATAATTACACATTCAAAAGAAATAGCTTCAATCTAGAGCAGTAACAGACTAGCAATTATCTAGAATTGTCATGTCTTGGGTCAGAGGGAGGAAACCAAAGTACCCAGAGGAACAGAGAACATAAAGTCCACGAACCCTAACCTGGGACGTGTGCGGCAATAATATTTAAACTAAATACATAAAAAATGATTCAGTCTGTGGATCTAGATACCACTTTTCATCACAAACTCTCCACACTTTTAAAACGCAATTGAAATAAACGTTAATTTAGCATTTATGTAAAAGAGTTTCCTCGGGTTAGGGCAGATCCAGACACTGACACTGTATTTTCCTTATTCTTTCTCCTGTACATTTCATTTTATTCTGTATTGTTCAACCCATTTGCTTTTTTTTTTACTTCTATTTTTGCTTCTTCATTTATTTCATCCATTTTATTCTAATACTTTTTATTATTTTGCAACCTAATTTTATAACGCTTGGTGCTACACAAGTATGAAATTGCACAAAGGTCTTACTATTATTATTATTATTATTATTATTATTAATAATAATAATAATAATAATAATAATAATAATTAGTAGTAGTAATTATTATTATTATTATTAATAATTATTATTAGTAGTAGTAGTAATAATTACTATTATTATTATTATTAATTATTACTAGTAGTAGTAGTAGTAATTATTATTATTAATTATTAATAATAATAATAATAATAATAATAATAATAATAATAATTATTATTATTATTATTATTATTATTATTATTATTATTATTATTATTACTACTACTACTACCATAAGCCAACTTAAGAATCTAAAGGAAAGTTCTCCACTGTACCTCTACACATTTCTACAAATGTAAGCCAAGTTTCTATTAAAGAAAGATGTTCTGTGCTATTTGTTCAATGGGGGTGCCAATAATTTTAAATCCTGGAAAAAAGGGGGGGTATGCATGAGAGAGAGGTATGTGATATGACATGGCTCAAAAGCTCGCATCTGTTTCTCATTGCAGCTTCTGTTGCTAATGTTCTCTTGGTAACGACAAGAATTCAGGAGTTTGGAGATATTTGCTGGATCACTAAATTCCCTCCTGAACAGTTAGGGGTTTGGCAACTGTTTTGAACCAATCCGACAAGACGACTTCTCTACGTCTCAGATCGCCGATAAATTGTGTTCCTGAGCAACCAACATGCACAACAAACTCAAACTAAGCTTCAAACAAAGAAGCCTGATCTGTATTTGCTTGCATTTTCTTCTTCAGGAACAATGGAGCGCTATGTTCGATACCACTGACAGCTGGCGGAAGACTGATAATCCCTCCTGTTATAGCAAAACAAAAAAAATAACGACAGAGGAAGAAAATACCGGATGGAAGAGCTACTGTAAGAGGGTAAAAAAGAAGAAATATATACGGAACAATTGAATTCATTCCAAACAATACCACTCCATTATCGTGTGACCGTGTAATTTGTTAATCTAATTTAAAGAGCTCACTTTTATAGCAGTTGTTTGTAAGGCACAGTAATGAAGTTAAAGAAATGATAAAAGACGTTCTGATCGAATTAGACATGTCATATTCGTCTTCGGGTTACACGGAGACTGATGATCCTGGCATGTGGTAGCCAAGTGGTTAGGGTCTTGGGCTACCAATCAGAAGGTTGTGAGTTCGATCCCAGGTCCACTAAGATGCCACTGTTGGGCCCCTGAGCAAGGCCCTTAACCCTCAATTGCTCAGTTGTGTCATGAAATAATGTAAGTCGCTCTGGATACGGGAATCTGCCAAATACTGGAAATGGAAATGATCCTGACCCAATAATCTAGCCAGCTAAGTGTTTAGCATTTTGCTTTTGAAGCAGCAGGATCACTATTCACTATTACAGTATGACCGATATGCACTACAGGACGGTCGTTTTAAATATTATGTCAGCTTATTATTTTCAGAGCCAGTTTTGCTCCTGTTTCTTAAATGGACTGGAATCTGATCAACCCGTTTCAACCAAATGTGCTTGTTTGGCCACCACCCATAAAGTGTCTATGTAACATAAACAAAAGTGCTGGACTATATTATCATCTAAACTGTACATAAAAACATGTTGTTTTGAAGCACTGAATAAAGAAGCCATTCCTGAGAGAAATGGCTCCCTCAAACCAAAAAAAATACACCATCGATGCTTCAACGACTGTCAACTGGCGTCGTGTCAAATCAAGCTTTAAGGTCAGACAGGTCATAAGCATGTTGGTGGATAAAGCAGCTTATGAGCCGAACGAGCTGAACTGTCCTGAATTGTGTGTTTTTAAGCTGCTGAGTCACTAGGAAAGACCATAAACAAGAACGGGCTGAAAAGCACAGCCAGAGAGAAAATAGATTACTTGTCCTGTACCTCCAGGGTTGGGTGGTTCTATTCCTGTCTCCACCCTGTATGTGTGCTTTCCAAGCTTCAGGTGTATCAACAACAAATGTGAACATGTTCTGAGCAGTTATAGCTGTTGAGCAATACTACAGGCCTGCTGATGTAAATATTCTTGAGTCATCAGCACACCACTTGGCCACCACACTAATACACTGAGGCCCTGTGACAACTAAACATTTGTAGGAGATGCTTTCCAAGCACAGCCATGTTGCCAGAGGGAAGCCTTGCCAAGGCTCAGTAAATATCTTACATAACTTCTAAAACCCCATTGAATACAGTGCATATTAAAGGAGTTCCTCAAGGCTTGCCCTCTTGCTTGTGGCTTTTCTGTACAATAGAAAGGATCGTTTGATTTTCCTACTTGTCCAATCCTCCAGCACTGTAAGACTGGACCCGCCATGTCATCAAGACTCTTCTCTGTTCTGGCACTGAGGTGGTTGGATGAACTTCCCCTAGATGTCATTGGCAGTCTTCAAACGACATCTCGAGACCTACGTCTTCCTGAACTACTTGTATTACCTTCCTGAAATACTTGTATTACACTTGCTACTCCTAGTAAGTCTCCACACTATCTCCACACCACATCTAACTTGCTGTCTTGTCCTCCAAATCATGGTTCTGAGTGTCTAGACCTAAGCCTGAAAATAAACCCAAATCCACAACAAAAATATCAACAACACTCGACATCATATTTTGATTTGGCACAGATTTTATGTTGGATATTTTCCTGTCACAGCCCTCCTATTTTACCCAGGCTTGGGAACGGCACTGAGCGTTGAGAGCTTGATATTCTGGATCACTAAATTTGTTGAATTCGGTGCTACATATTTTTATTTCCTGTGGAAAGTCATTCAGCCTGTCACTCTGCTAAGCGACGTCAAAGTCTCGTATTTGGCTCACGCACTGGAATGTCTACTATGTACTAAACGGAGCGAGATTCTTTTGACGAGTCGGAAATCCTGTGCGACAGATGCTAACATTATTACACCCTTCTCTGCTCTCTACTCTTCTTAGACCTGAAATGGTGGAAATTTTTCTAGGTGACTAAATTGTTAAATCCTTCCTAAATTTTTCTAGGTCACTAAATCCCCTTAGGCCTTCTTGATCAACATGAGCGTTAAGGTGAGATACAGCTAGAAAAGCAGAAAAGGGATGACGTCAATACTAAGGCGTTAATAAGCAAGGTTCAGCCAGGCCATAACACCTCCAGCGTTTCTTACTTTCCCACAAATTATTCATTACAATTTGAAGTAGAAGTCATGTGAAAGCACACGTTATACCATGAGACCAACAGCTTTAAGCTTTTCGATATTTCAGAACAGAAGGAACAGGTTCCTCAGCATTGTGAAGTGCCATTTCCAAAGTTCCATGAAGCGCATTTTAAGTAGAGATAACTCGTAACTTGCTTAAGACTCCTAATTCCTGACACGCCATTCCTAGGCAGTAATGCACAGAGTTCCTCAGAGTTCATCAAGTGGCCTCAAATCAACTGGGCTGGGTTCGGCATCAGCACTAAACAAAGTAGTACAAAGTGGTTAAAAAGGGAAATGTACATCGCACGTCACAGCTTACTGGATAACCGGCTTCTCCTTCTTTGCAGCTCGGATGCACGGAGGTCTGAATGTCCCGTAATTCCCACCGGTACGACTATCAACGGGGACATCGTGGGAAGGGCATTGTGGGTGATTTTAGAAAAAGTGTCGACTAAAGTAAAACAGGCAAAAATGTCAAGCGAAAATTTCAACTCACTTGGAATCAAGACAAAATCCTTAAAGATATGAAAAATAGTATACGAAATATTCCGCTGCTAGTGGAACAGGGTGGATTTTCCTTGGAGAAGAAGAGGATGATGTAAGAGCTTCGCTTCGCTCACTACAGATAATGGAGGAAAGAAAAAAATAGTCAATGACACTGAAAAATTAGAGGAAGTAAAAATGTAAAAAAAGAAAAAAGGAAAAAGAAAAGAAAGTAAGAACGGCTGCTCGGGTACAGAGCAGCAGACCGTTCTATTTAAGCTAGGGTTTGGGAATGTATAGTGATGAATCAGGTTATAAAGAGCCAGGATTAATTATTAACCCCAGGTAAAGCATGAGCAGTGTAAAATGTCATACAAGAAGATATCCCAGGATTTCATCTACTCTGAGGTTCGGATCGGCCGGTGCAAACCGTTTCACAACAACAGGGGGAAGTAATGGTTAGAGTTTGACTCCTAATCCTAAGGTTGTGGGTTCGAGTCTCGGGCTGGTAATACCACGACTGAGATGCCCTTGAACAAGGCACCGAACCCCCACCAACTGCTCCCCGGGCACCGCAGCATAAATGGCTGCCCACTTCAGCCATTTCACGGTGTGTGTGTGTGTGTTCACTGCTGTGTGCACTTTGGCTGGGTTAAAGGCAGTAACAAATTCTGAGTATTGGTCTTAGCCGTATGTCACGTCACGTCACTTCACAACACACAGTTTAATCCTGAGGTCTTAATGTGTTTCTTTGTTCTGTTTCTTTCTTTTTTAAGAAATGAATTCTGGCTGTTTTGAGCCATGTGGAATGACCTACAGGTATTTTAATAAACAAAAGCTAAGAATATGAGAAGTGTATAGCGTGATCTCGGGCTAGAAACACACAGCAAGTCTCCGGTGAGAGAAACAGGATCCTTGATAAAGAGATGTTTCTGTCACAACATGGCACATGTGCTAAAAGCCAAGCACAATGATTACTGCTAGAGCGAGAACACTGTAATATTATGTCGCTTAGAGAAAGAGTCTGAGCTCCTCTGATAAACACACCCCAGCTCCAGAAGTGAAAAAGCATGACAGCTGCTTAGAAGAGATACTGTACAGAGAGCAGATACAAACCCACGGACAGGCGATTCGGACTCTGTAAGGAACTCGGTACCGCTCTAGAGTTAAAGCGCATGAGCAACATCACAAAAGCTGAGAGTTATTTCTGATTTCTGGACTAAAAGGTTTTATATTTTACAGAATCTGTATCTGCTCTCTGTACAGTATCTCTTCTAAGCAGCTGTCATGCTTTTTCACTTCTGGAGCTGGGGTGTGTTTAATCACAACAGGAGCATATCCCATCGTATAACGGGACGATAAACATAATTTAACATGATTTCTAAATATGTTTCATAGTTTGAGGCTTGAAATAATCTTGTTCTATTGACAGCTAGATTTCTTTTTCATTTCTAGCATTTATTTCTAGAGAAGAAAATTTCGATGAAAATTCTAAGCTTGAAAAGAGTAAAAAAAAAAAAAAATCTAGAAAATATCAAGGTTTAATAAACTTATGTTCGGTCGATTCCTATACAAGAAGGTACATCCTACGTCTGTCTATATTTGATAAACAATTCATAAGATGCCATTTTCCTGTTTAATTCTTAACTTGGCAAATAAAGAACACGAATCAGAAGCAAAGAATCGTTTCCCCATCTTCTGAGAGAGACAGAGGACAGTGTGTGTGTCATCACGCTACATCCCTTATAAACAAAAACCCTATCGGACCTGAGGTCGCACTGAGGAGGAAGAGGAGGAGGAGGACAGAGATAAAGTGAGGAAGAAGATGAGGAACAGAAAGAAGAAGAAGTAGAAGAAGAAGAAGAAGAAGAAGAGAAGGACTTTAAGAATGAAAAAAGAGGATAAAGAAGATGATGAGGATGAGGTGGAGGAGGTTGAAAGACAGGGAGAAGGTGAGGAGGAAGGTGGGAAAAGGAAGGGGAGAAAAAGAAGAAGAAGAAGAAGAGGAAGAGTGGAAAGACAGAGAAGGTGCGGAGGAAGATGAGAAACAGAAAAAGAAGGAATAAGTAAAGGAGGAAGAGGCGGAAAAGGACGAGGATGCAGAGGAAGATGAAGATGAAAAGACCGAGTAGAATTAAAGATGTCATTCTTTCTGTTATATTAGTTGCATCTTAAGCAGGTTGAAAAGTCTCGAGTGTCGACATCAAGCAGCTTCCTGTCTCAGTCATGTGTGAGGCTGCTCCCGTGAGCCCGGCCTTTGTGCACGACTATAAATAGCCCAGCAGTCAGGGCTTCATGACAGGCTTTTAAGAGCCAACACACAAACGGTGGAGCGACTGTGTGACACACACCTGTGACATTGCTTTTCAGCGTTCTTCTGTTCGTGGATTAGATTCAGACAGTCGGTGCTGGTGATTGCTTTCCTCATGCTAAACTTCACATAAACACGGTTCTAATGGCTAGATTGGATAATGCAGGGTGGATGTGATCAGTTCATGTAGTATAACCCGTAAACCGCATGCGTATGTTGATGCTGATGGATCTATAACTAGATAACTAAAGACTTCTGTTTCAGTGATTAATCCATGCATCTGTTGTGAAACACCAGCCACCTCTCCACCTCTCCACCACTCCACCTCTCCACCTCTCAGTCTCTTTCGTATGTTTCCGTATGTCCTGAGTCTGTCGATCCAAACCCCGGCGAACACAACAGTGCTTCCACTTACCAGATTTATGGATGTGTCTACGTAGGTAGTTCTGACCTTCAGTAAACTGACAGCTCCGGACACCATCCAGGGTCTCTAAAGCGTCTATAAAGCGACTCAGAAGCCTCGTAAAATGTAACACGATTGGATGTAAAAGTGGGAGGAAAATGCTGCAACTGGTAATGAGGCAAGAATCGGGAATTACACAGTTCACACACAAACCCTTTCTTTTAAACATATTCCGTCCATTTTCTTTAGAGCTCATAACACGCAAGGTGACACGGAGCCTGAAGTTTATAGGGTCCATCGCAAGACACAATCACACACGCTACCTTTCATATTACACAGAGAAAAATCCCTGAAGCTCCATGCACAAAAGTTAGGAATTGACCCCCCAACCATGAGGCAAACTAAGCCACCGTGCTCCAACCCTGGCTTTGGTTATACGGCTGTTCCTTTCAGAGGCGCAATCGTCTGATATTTTTATCCCGTATTTATGAAACGGCTGTGAATCTGACGGCGTTTCTCTTTGTCGACATTCTCTCGTTTACAAGGCTTTTGTTCTTCCCTAAAGAATCTATAGGATGAACCTGGAACCTGGAAGAGTAACGAGTAATGGACTAGAAATGACTGCAAACAGACCCTGAATCACTGAGACACGGCTATCTCGAGTTTCAGAAACCAGGCTTGCAAGCTGCTAGTTGCTAGGCTACATTCCTCATAGAGGATGCAAGTGTGTATGGAATGAAGCAAGTGTGGTTTTCCTAGGCGTGTTAGTTTATGCAAAAAACGTAAGGCTAAGAACAATTGTGGGTATCGGGAGTGGCACAGTAACTCACCGTGCTCCGACACAGACTCTCGTTTATATTTGTTACCTATTTATAAGTTCTATTTTCCGTACGGCGAGGAAATGATGGGGGCACTTTGGTGACAGCAAGAATCAGCTTGGA
Organism: Tachysurus fulvidraco; assembly: GCF_022655615.1. Classification (NCBI taxonomy): domain Eukaryota; kingdom Metazoa; phylum Chordata; class Actinopteri; order Siluriformes; family Bagridae; genus Tachysurus; species Tachysurus fulvidraco. Next base: position 9,460,196 of record NC_062529.1, read on the forward strand.
CAGAAAAGGGTCACCTTCTGTCCAAGAATCAGCTTGGACAGAAAAGGGTCACCTTCTGGTTCTCTGGCAACCATGTGGCTGCTACTGGTGGTGTAGCAGCAGCACCAAGATTTAGCCCTTGCTTCATTGAGTGATGCAGCAGCGCTTAAATCCATAGTCCAAGTCTCTCACCTCCTCTTCCATGAACTTTGCTCAGGTTGTTCAGCTTCAGCATTAATGCTAACACCACCATCAACTTGCCTACATGGAGATCCTATCTAGCTCAGTATCTCTGTACCGAGTTTGGAAACTTCAAGCACGTTTGTTGCCTTCACTACTTCTTTTTTTTCTTTACGTATTTTTAATCCATTGTATGCTATTGTACCTAGCGCTCTATATGTCCTCCTGTGATGTCAGCCTGTGTGAAAAATTAACTAAAATTCAGGACCGGCCAACAAACCGGCACCAAAATCGCCTGATATGACTGAATATTTCAATCGGAAACTATTAACTGTGCCTCAGGATGGAGTGTTCCTTTAACATCACCAGGAAAGTGGATGCAAAGCAGTCACAGGCCAGTTACAGCATGACTTCCCATGCCGTCGTTTCCCTATTACGACATTACAGCTTGGTGGAAGACACGGTCTCCGTAGAGATGCGTTCTCCGCTTGGTGGACTGACCAGACAAACTCCCTGAGTCTTTCTCGCAACTCGAGCCCACATATAGGAGAAGCACTTGAGCTGTAAAGACCAGGAAAATCTCATGCTACGTTGACACATACACAGCGATTTGGCTCCAGTCGCTGTACTGGGAAGTCACAGTAGGTGTTTCTGTTCCTGGTTGCCATAGTAACGGCATTTATCAGTGGCTGGCGCTGAAAGACTGGCTTTCCAACTCAGTTTCCTTGATGCTGAAATAAAAAAAATCTGGAGGGAGATTTGTGTATGAAATTCACGCATCACGTGCGCTTTACCGTCTTCACTCCCATCGTCAGTTGCCGCACAGCGTCGCTCCATATTTGCATAAAGTTAAACTTTTCCTAACTTAGGCTCGTCGCCGTACGCGCCCGCATCTAGTCGCCGTCGCTCACGTGCTCAGGAGTTGGCAGGTCACTTTGCTGTTGTATGCATTACTCATGCATTACGCAGCATTACTCAGACTGTTCTAAGCCAGACTAAGCCTGTGATCTTTAAAAGCTGAACATCTCAGCATTCAGACCTGACGTGCTAAGCCTGCTTACAGTAATTGGGTTAGTCTCCATTAGTGTGAGGATAAGCGGAGAGAAAGTAAGGCCGTTCCTGGCACCGAAAGCGTTATGTACTACCAGCTTGACGCATTATTAATGAATGACTCTGCGTTAGTCAGATGATGTAATTCTAACTCGGTAACAACCGAAATGAACTTTAGCGCACCGAGGGAGAGATAACGTTAACAACACGCCAGCATGACTACGGCACAGAGAAATCGATCAGAGCCGGCGAGTCCCAAGACATCCAGAATTAAGACGAAAGGGAGCGCTTTGGTTTCGAGTCCTCGGAGAAATCAGAGCACGTCCTTGCGTTCCTGCTGTGCTCAAAGAGCAGACGGAGGAGCAGAGGCGCGAGCATGTGCTCACTCGCCGACACGCCAGGAACGAGAGCGAAAGAAAGAAGCTCTAATCAATAACCTGTCACGAGACCCTAAAGGTGCGACGGTACAGTGTTGTGTGTTTGGTGTGTGACCTTCTGAAGTTTTGGCCAAACGTAATGACCGATCTTCACTAGACGGCTGAAAGTTTGGTCTCTTAATACGACACGAGTAGAAGCCGGTTCTAAATCTGTACAGCGCGAGTCAGAAGTGTGCTTAAAACTAAACCTATATACAGTATGCTATACATGCGAGATGGTTATGTTAATCCGTCTTAAAACATCCTTTTACGTCATTCGTTGTTTACTGCTCACACTCTCTGTGAGATAACGATCGTCTCTGGCTACAGCCGACTGGATTTGTTTATCAGCAGGATGTCTGTAATCATTCTTTGACATCTTCTGGGGAACAAATCTCTGAAAATTAATATCACCTGGTCGTCTGATCACCTTCCGTTCACCACGTGGCGTCCGAGTGGCTGTGAAGTTGATGAAGATGAACAGCGACGAGACGCTCACTCTTACTTCAGTTTGGGATGAAGCGAGATTCCAGAGAAGCAATTTTTCAGGAGCACCTGAGAACTAGGAAATTGCCCCGTCTGCACAGGGTTTATTAATCTCTTTACATCTGTACAATCCGAGAGAGAAATCTTTAAAGGCTGTCCGTTTCTGTCACATTAATAACAATCCCGGCATGAATGCCTGCTGCTGTCTCGTCTGATCTTCATTTACAAGTGGAACAAAAAAAGAAGAAATAGAAGAGCAGCCCATGACTTAGCTGTCGCACACACAACAGGATGCAGGTCAAAAACAGGGCAAGCAAAGATAAAAAGTAAAGTCAGCAGGAGCATGTTGAAGCTTTATTTATCCTTTCTTTGTTTTTTGGTTGCGTATAGAGAAGTCTCTCTCTCTCTCTCCCTCTATCTCTCTCTCTCTCTCTCTCTCTCCCTCTATCTCTCTCTCTCTCTCTCTCCCTCTATCTCTCTCTCTCTCTCTCTCTCTCTCCCCCTCTCTCTCTCTCCCCCCCCCTCTCTCTCTCTCTCTCTCTCCCTCTATCTCTCTCTCTCTCTCTCTCTCCCTCTATCTCTCTCTCTCTCTCTCCCTCCCCCCCTCTCTCTCTCACTCTCTCTCTCTCCCTCCCCCCCTCTCTCTCTGTTCATCTCTCTCTCTCTCTCTCTCTCCCTCACTCTCTCTCCTTCTCTCTCTCTCCCTCCCCCCTCACTCTCTCTCTCTCACTCTCTCCCTCTCTCTCTCCCTCCCCCTCTCACTCTCTCTCCCTCTGTCTCCTTCTCTCTCCCTCCCTCTCTCTCTCCCCTCTCTCTCCCCTCTCTCCCTCTCCCATCTCTCTCTCTCCTTCTCTCTCTCTCTGCCTCCCTCTCTCTCTCCTCTCTCCTTCTCTCTCTCTCTCCCTCCCTCTCTCTCCTCTCTCTCTTCTCTCCTCGCCTCCCTCCCTCTCTCTCTCTCTCTCTCTCTCTCTCTCTCTCACTCCCTACCTCTCTCTCCCTCTCTCCCTCTCTGTCTCTCTCCCTCCCTCTCTCTCTCCCTCTCTCTCTCTGTTCCCACAACCCCCTCTCTCTCTTTGCCCCCACCCCCCTCTATCTCTACATTCCTGACATGGGAATGGAGATGACCGAGTGCATTGCTCTTCCTGTTCAAATCTGAGCAACGAGAACACTGATAAAGATGCAGAATTTCCCAGCAGATGTTCAGCGAAGGCGTTTGTATGACACCAGCAAACTTATTAAACCGATTCTTCAGAGTGAGTCACAGGAGCGACGAGCTAGTCTGTGCTAATTACAGCCGGCCTGCTTATCGACAAATTACTTATCCTGCTTATTCTGCCTTCAGCTTGGATTACAGGCGTCTAGCAAATATAATACAAATAAAGCATCACAGCTAGTGTGCGAGTGTGAAAGTTTACTTCCATATCGAATCATGCAAAACAATTATTTATTCAAATCTGACAAACAACTTGGGTTTAACTATATTGTGTCTTTTTTTTTTAATCATGCTGAAGCTTGTTATATTAAGTTTATGGAAAGATTTTGTAAAAGATGTTTACCAAATAATTATCTGCAATTACAGAATAATTCACCCGCTGCGATCTTTCTAATAAATGCGATTCCCAAGTCAACATCTGGCTTGTGTCGTGTCAGTCGTTGCCACACAAAGACGAGTGAAACTCATTAAATACATCTCTTTTGTTCAGACTGACAGATAGATCATTTGCTCCAAGGCTGCGTTAATAATTTACAATGCAACGCTGAATGGAGCAGCTACATCCTACCTGTCAGTGTTCCTGTCAAGGTCAAATAAGGGGAGTTAAGGAAAGGAAAGGTGATGACATTTGGTGAAGGAAAATAAAATTCACCAATCAGACCCTCTTATTCACACTCAAATAACACTAAAGCTTATGGATGTAACAGTGAGTCTAATCTGAAATGGTACTTAATACTGACAGGATCCCGATCCTGATGGAGTCTGATTCAGAATAGTTGAGTCAGATCTTGATAGTAATTTGATCCTGACTGGAGTCTAAGCCTAACTGGTATCTAAAGTTGACTGGGGTCTAATTCTGACAAATGTCTAATTATGACTCAGGTCTGATCCTGACTGCCTAATCTTAACTGAGGTCTGATCCTGACTGCCTAATTACAACTGAGGTCTGATTCTGAGGGGTATCTGATACTGACCATTATCTAATCATGACTAAGGTCTGATCCTAAGGGGTGTCTGATCCTTACCATTGCCTAATCTTAACTGAGGTCTGATCCTGACTGCCTAATCACGACTGAAGTCCGATTCTGAGGGGTGTCTGATCGTGACCATCACCTAATCACGACTGAAGTCCGATTCTGAGGGGTGTCTGATCGTGACCATCACCTAAGCACGACTGAAGTCCGATTCTGAGGGGTGTCTGATCGTGACCATCACCTAAGCACGACTGAAGTCCGATTCTGAGGGGTGTCTGATCGTGACCATCACCTAAGCACGACTGAAGTCCGATTCTGAGGGGTGTCTGATCGTGACCATCACCTAATCACGACTGAAGTCCGATTCTGAGGGGTGTCTGATCGTGACCATCACCTAATCACGACTGAAGTCCGATTCTGAGGGGTGTCTGATCGTGACCATCACCTAATCACGACTGAAGTCCGATTCTGAGGGGTGTCTGATCGTGACCATCACCTAATCACGACTGAAGTCCGATTCTGAGGGGTGTCTGATACCCTGCCTCTTCGTCTAATCTCAGCGCTTTGTGTTCCATCAGATGAGAGCCTGATATTGTGCTAACGGCTGTATTTATTACAGATGTGTGCTGTTCTACATCATCAGACCCGCACACCTGTGATCCTAACACTGGGGTTATCCATCTAGATCAGACAGCTAGCTCCAATCTAACAGGAGAAAACTGAAACGAAGACGACACGAACTCGGATGAGAAGATAAAGGATCAAACTTGCCTACTAGTGTAAACAAATCGTGTATCAACATCCCTGCATTAGCTTCCGGTAGCGGTGTAAGTGGCAGTTTACCTGATCCAAGGGAAGGTCAACCATGTCGCTGAGGGGCTTCAGCACAGTGGAGCCTGTACAAGACGTCGTTTCAGTAGCCATGACTGTGATAAGCCCTTTACTAAATCCCCTGAATCCCCTTATTCCAGTCTCCTCTCCTCTTCTCCTCTTCTGCTCTTCTCCTCTTCTCCTCTTCTGCTCTTCTCCTCTTCTGCTCTCTGTCTCACTGGTGGACTGATTTCTCTCAGCTCGGGAACTTGTCCGAGGCGCAACAGCTCTAAACCTCTACAAGAGACCGAATCCCAAGTACCACCTATCTGGATATATAGTGCACTAAATGTAGTGTAGAACAACGAGTATTTTGTATCGAGAGTAGTGCACTTGAAAAAGGACTAGCAAGGTATTTGTAATCGAGCCTTTATGGGAGGGGTTAAGCGTCTGTTCCGCCTATTAAAGCTAGCCCCTCCCACCAGCTCGCTGCTGTGCTTTGCTTATAGAGCAGTAATATTGATGTAAAAAAAAAAAAAAAAAAACATGGGTTAACTCTTACACTGAGTTTTTATTAGCTTTAATAACTCAATGAATGTTCAGTAATACAGTCTGTAGTCAAGAAGCTTATTATAGGTATGCTTATTTATTTTGGTCTTATATAGCAATGTTTACATTTGTAGCATCCATATTGCATCTTATTTACACAACAGATAAGGGTTTAGGGCCTTACTAATGGGCCCAACATGAGCAGCTTGGTAGTGCTGTGATTTGTTACACCTGCTATCAATGAAATGAATGATCTTATATTATTTGGATGGGGAATCAATAGCACAGTGCATCGTTTAATGCTGATAAAGGTGTATCAGTCCCTGCAGCACTAATCAAGTCAAGTATTGTGCAAAAAACAGTGTGCAAAGAGCAAAAAACAGTGTGCAAAGCAGGACTCGTATGAAATTTTCATTGCCGTGGTTCTCAAAATACTGGTGGGACCGTTTCGGTTGCTATCAATTGCTGGAGAAGAGAATGTAACAAACAATATGTTTTGCTTTATTATTTAGGATCAAAAACTACTTACTATGAGACATCCTAAATACACTTTTGAGAACAGGAGAACATGTAAAATTTTGCATAGACAGAGAGTCAAGCTGAGGATCAAGTCAGAGGCCACTGCATACATGCTTGTAATATCTCTCAATTCATACAGATAACAGTAGAACTATATTTAGCTAGAATTAATTGAGTTGTAGGGCAGCACAGTGGTGAAGCAGGCCGTAATATTGCCTCACAGCTCCTTGGTTTGCTCTGGATTTTGCACAGTTCTCCCAGTTCCTAAACACCTACAAAAAAAATCTGTGAATGAGTGTATTTGTATTGGTGAATTTTGTATTTACTATGTAAAATCTCATCTTAACAGCCTAACGCTTCTACAGACCATGTACTATGTAAAAGTACTATACTTGTATTGGTGTCAATGTACAGAATGTACTGTTTATATTCTAGAGAAAGCATAGGGCAAATGACCTCAATTAAAATTGAAAGACAAGCAAGATGTCATAAGTGTAATGACATGATGGTCTACTGCAGTCAGACAGTGCCACCTTGTGGTTATGTCTGAAGGTGAAAATCGGCATGAAGAATTCCTGACATTTCTCAACGTGTAGTCAGACTGGAACGTTTCCATTCTTCTTATGCTCAGTTTTATTTTATAAACACTGTCTCATGTATATGACAACAAAGATGAAGAAAATATTTTCCCAGTAAGGAAGCTGAACCCATTGCAGGTTGTCTCTCTATACAGCATTATGCCAACATGGGTGTCAGACAATGTTGGTAAATCAGCACTGTCTGTAATATTCCTGCTACATTTGTTGGCCCAATACTGGCAGTATTTTTTGTTTTAACTCACTAATATTGATTGAACATACAGTATTCACACTGGTCGGTGCTGTTTTTGTTTATTGTCTTTTGTGTATTGTATTTTTTGTTTGCACTGTCTTCTTGTCTTGCACTGTTTGCACCAGGTTGCACAGTTGCACTTTATGTATCTAGGACTAACTTACTAAGTCCTTTTAGCTCTGTCTTTGTTTTATGTAGCACAATGATCCTGGACAAATGTTGTCTCATTTCACTTTGTACTGCAACAGCTCTATATGGTTGAAATGACAATAAAAGCTTCTTGACTTGACTTGACTTGACTTGACTTGACTTGACTTGAATGTTGGATCAGCATTGAACTTCCGGTGGAAAGGGAGCTCTGTTCATAACAACCCCACCAATATTAGGCCAATGAAATGGTTGACATTGTTTTGCTACTACATATTTTTGCCTACATGTTTTTTTGTTTTTTTTGTTTCTATATTTATCCCAAACATTTTGTTACTACATTTTCCATTTCCTCCTTATGCCCTTTCATATTGTTTCTACACAGACTCACTTGTTAAAAAAAGGCGTTTCCTTCCATGCATTTTCTATAACACTTATGCTATACAGGATCTCAGGGAGCCTGGAGTCTATACTAAAACTGAGACACAACACTTGTCTTTCATGTTTAACATGAGTTTATGCATCGTATACTAGTCTGCTTGACCTGTGACTTGTGTCCCTGTTCTGTCCATCTCAAAAATAACCTGTTTTTCATTATATGACCGCTAGGGGGCAGTCTTCATGCATTCCAGTATAATATAATGATTACTGATTACAATGATACACCTTCTTTCATTATTCATCAGGAAACGGTTTATTCGATTAAATCTAATTTATTTAGCATTTTTAACAATGGACATTGTCTCAAAGCAGTTTTACAGTTCTATAAAATTCTATTAAGGGGCCCTCCTACCTGACCCATGAGCCATGTAAACCATTTGCCACACATTCACACTTGCACTTGCAGCACTGCACAGCTAATTTAGCTAGTCTAGATAGAGACTAGAGACAGAATCACATCAACATAACTTTACTGTTATTTGCTCTTGCTGACATCAAACTTGAAGAGAACACAAGTTTACCTGATTGCTGTTCTCGAATTTCACTCTCATTTTGTTTCTTTTTTCTCTTTTCGTGGCCAGATGGATAGCTCTGCTTCATATCATCTACACAGTAAACATTATCTACACAGTAAACATTAACACGCACTGTAAAATGAGGCAGGGGAAGGTGGGGCCTTGCGTAATTTGCGGAGGCCTACGCAACTTGCGTATTGAGCGTATAGGGCCGATCGGCTCTGTTTGTGTCATACCTATTTTTCCATAATGAGCAAGCCTGAGGTGATTTTGGTGAGGAAGAAACCTAGAGAGGAACCACACTCAAAAGGAAAGCCATCCTGATTTGGGTGACACCTAAGAGTGTGATTATAAATTATTACAAACATTGGCATATGTGTAAATACAAGAGAGTGTGATTAGAAATAATGTCCTTTCTACAGTCATATAGTCAATTTGGAATTGTGTAACCGGGAGCTCCTGAGCAACTCATAAATTAACTCATCATCCGAGTTCATTATAAATTTAACAAAGACTCCTCCGTGCCTCGGTGTCAGTTTATCCAAGTCAGGATCATGATGAATCAAGAACCTGTCCAATGACCACTGGTGCAAAGAGAATACACAATGGAGGGTACACAAGTCCTTGCAGGACACTGTATACACACACACACACACACACACACACACACACACACACACACACACACAGTGTCAGGTTCAAAATAGCAAGTCCATCCATTTATTTGTACATGGGGAGGAAAGCAGAGAACCCGGAGACATCCTAAATACACATTTGAGAACAGGAGAACATGTGAAATTTTGCACAGACAGAGAGCTAAGCTGAGGATAGGCCACTGCATGCATGCTTGTAATATCTCTCAATTCATATCATATAGACATTTTGTGTCTAATTCTAACTCTAGGTGCCCTAACTGTAAAGCCGATCATATATGTGTGATCCATCCATTCATTTTCTGTAGCACTTATCCTGCACAGGGTTGTGGGGAAGCTGGAGTCTAGAACATAATTAACACAGAGAATTAAAAGAGAGAGAGACAGAGAGATGCTAAGACAGAAAGACAGATAAAAAGTAGGATATAGACAGAAGATAAGGACACCTAAACATTCTGATTCACACATACGGGGAATTTTCTCTCTTCAGAGCTCTCAAGTGCAGAACCAATTATACGTTCGTCAGGAAGAGATGACAGGTTGATGGTGGTGTCTCCATGGCAACTTTGCCCCAGCCATGGAAGAATTTCTCCTTTGTGCTTTCTTAAACAGAGCACACAGTCAGCGAGGAGCCGAGCAGGCCATGATCAAGCAAAAAAAATCCTGCTGAAAGTTACAGAGTCCAGCTCGATGACCCTTACAGCTCATAAATTCTCCACAGAAAATCATTACGTGTGTGTGTGTGTGTGTGTGTGTGTGTGTGTGTGTGTGTGTGTGTGTGTGTGTGTGTGTGTGTATTTTTCCCTCTTTAGACATAAACATGGCACCAGAATTCCTGAAGTGTCTAAAGTGAAGGGAGACCTTATATTCAAGATCAAAACAGTCAAACACAGTAAAAATAGACCACAATTTGCTTTTAGCCTGCTTCACTTTGGAGAAAAAATATGTGTGTATTGCTTGCAATTGGTCATGCTTGCCTTCACAGATTCACCAATGGAAAGGTAAAAGTGTTTGACGATCCCACTGCCTGCTTAATGACCACCACCATCACCATCTTTTAACTGCTGTACTTCAGCTAACCGGCTTATTATCAAGGAATTATCTGAGTGACTATGATTTTTGTGTCCCATTAATATCCCATTTACAAATAAGTATGTAATATAAAGGATAGAGATATTGTAGCTTATATAAAATATATATGTATATATAAATGTATATAAAATTCACCAGTGTATATCTACATCCTATTGTATGAGATGAAGGAGAAGCAGTGTGTGTTCTTTGGCATTGTGGCCATCTATCTGTGGTGAAAGTGCAAGCGCCAGACTGTCTGAGTTCATGAAACAGTTTGTACCCCTAGGCAGCATGGCTATTTGTCATGTCAGGCATGGTCGAAATGGTTAATAATTAAAAAATAATATTCCAGGCTATTAATGGATTTCTGAATTAACTTCAAATGCTCATTATGTCAGATAATTTTTTACACATATTTTGATTTGCTTGTGTTTCTGTATGCAGCCAGAGACATATCTGACAGGAGAAGGATCATGTACGCTCTACTGTTTTTACTCCCATTGATCGTCGCTGCACCAAGTCATTCCATTTTGTCATAAAGTTCGACTTTCATCGGCTTTGTCACGTCACTGGACATGCCCACATTAGTCACCAATGGTCATTGTCTCTGATGATGTTGGAAGTCCCCAACTCTCATTGAAATTAATGATCTCTGTTCACTTTGGTCTGTCATCCCCACACACTAATGGGAATTCATTTAACATCCAACCATCTACTGTAGCATTTATCCTGCACAAGGTCCTGAGCCACCAGCATAGAGTCTATCCCAAGGAACTCTGTCTACAAGGCAGGGGACACAATGGATCCAGAGAAAACCACCAAAGTTCTGGAAGAAATTCCAAACCCCCAATACTGGAGGCTCAAGGCAAACATGCTAACCACTAAGCCACCATGCTTGCAATTAATTTAACACATTCAATTCAAATCAGTTCAGTTTTATTTATATGCTGCTTTTTGTCATGTAGCAGCAATACAGAAATCTGGATATAGATAGATTGAGGTCCGTAATGATCAAGCCTGCGGTGATGGTGGCAATCAAAAACTTCCGAAGATGGCATAGAGTAGATGGAATAGAAACCTTGACAGAAACTCAAGGATAATCCATGTTCTTCTGGGGACACCAGAAAGTGTGTATACTCTAGAGTCAAGCAGCACAGAGTGTCTTGAAATGACCTTCGGTAAGACCATGATTTTTTATTTTATTTGAGTTTTAAGCTGCAAGCTAATAATATCCATAGTATCCATATAGTATCCATCCATCTATAGCATCCTATTTTGCAGTCCTTAGGCATTTAAGTGAAACCATCCACAGCTAAATTTTGTGGTACCATACACACATCATCACAAACCTTACTCTATCCATTTGGCACCATCCACAGTAGCAGTGAGTGATACTCATATGAAGGAAGCTCCAAGCAAGTAGAACATCAGGATGGAGTCAGGCTTGAAATTACTTTTTCCATGAGTCATCCATTATATAGCTTAGGTTCATAAAGTGGTTCCCAAGTGGTCCAGGGACAGAATCCCACACTCATTGCCGTGTCATAGCGCTAACCCAGCCACTGAAGAGTTAACTATCAGTGTTGGTACCAAGCCCAGATATAAATGGGAGGGTTGTGTCAGGAAAAGCATCCGGTGTGCCAAATCTGTGCCAAATCTAGTATGTGGACAACGTGATCCGCTGCTGCGACCCCGAATGGGGAGAAGCAGTAAGAAGAAATGAGGTATTGCAACATTCATTCAAAATTCCATAAATCACATGATCAACAAGAAGCTGCGTTTTCTGAAAATCATGGGAAGAAGAAAACTAAGCACCAATTTTATTTATAATATTGTTAAACTGACTGATGAGGTCACTTAGCCTGAAAGTGTAGCCATGTTAACCAAATTACAGATCTAAAGTATTTGTATGTTGAAAGAAATCATGAAATATCCTCATGTTGTATTGACGATACTTACCTACATTTTAATGATTTACAAATTCTATACAAAAAGAATTTTGGGAGAAAAAGTCAGATGAAAGGCTCATCCATATCAAATTCAATTCAATTATTTCTATATATATAACTGTTATCAATAGAAACTGTCCCAAAGCAACTAATGAGCAAAGTGACAGTGGTGAGGAAAAACTCCATGAGACAATAAATTCAATAAACTTGAGAGAAACGAGACTTAAATGTGAATCCATATTCATCTGGGTGACATCTGTGTGATCAGATATATACAAATATTTCAGAAGATATTTGTTGGAGAGCTTTTGTTTCCCATTATGTGAAATGAAAGCACTGTTGCTTGGAGTAGCTTATCTTGTGGGAGACTGAATCACTTTCCCTGTGGGATCGTTATATTCAGTGAACCTGATGAACCTAGAGAGAGAAAAAGAGTGTGTGTGTGTGTGTGTGTGTGTGTGTGTGTGTGTGTGTGTGTGTGAGAGAGAGAGTGAGTGAGAGAGAGTTATTTTGTCCGATATGAAAAAAATGAAGCAGTAGAGAGGATAGTATTAAGTGTAGTATCACCACTTCTAATATTTCTGTCATATATAGAATATCATTTTGAACATAGCATCAGTGCAACAAATGCACGAACATACTGTAAATGACAAGTCTACAAATGCATATTGTTTTTTTACTGTCTGTATTTTCTGTACTTTTATGTATATACTGAATATATACAGTACACATTATTTTAGAAAGAATCTTTTAGGATTTAAAAACTAATTCGAAACTTTTTATATTGAGACATAACTTCTAACAAAATAAAGTTTTGAGTTTCAATAAGATTCTAAACATCAAATAGGTTTCTACAAGATAAACTGAGCTTCAAAATGGCCTTCAAAAACGCTGTGTTCCTGAATTTTCCTGCTCAGGGGAAGAAACACATGGAGTGCACTCACAGGAGGCCATGATCTAGTAGCTGCCTACTGTAACACACTACAGTGAGATTTCTGAAACAATCCACCACAAACCCCAAAGCTCACACTGTGATTGAGGGCCATTGATTTATGCTTGTAGCTTCTGTATGCATTACTTAGCAGAGTCCACTTTGCTAATATACTCAAAACCTGTGCGGTTTGATGTAGTAGAAATTGTGCCACTTTTGCAGTTAGATCAGTCAATACAGGGCTTCCTGATTATTTCAAAAGCTGTAAAACTCATTTAATAAGGCTTATGCAAATCCTTGACACATCCAATATTAGCTGGAGGTAGAGAGAAAGTGATAGAACATTATGAAAAATATATTTCTGGAACATAACAGGATCTGATCTTTTTTTTTAACTTACCATCAAGATGATCCGAAATGTAATAAACAGTGCAGAGATTTGCAATATAGAACGTTGTGCAATGTTGATGGAATCAGTGGGATATTTTTAAAATCCAATTTTAAGTGTATTGCTTTATACTATTAGTATGAAAAAACAACAACGCAGAAACACAATAAGCTTTCCTTTTATTTGTCTGACATTTTTTAAATACTTATTTTAAGTTTTAAAAATCTTTATATAAAAAGGACACACACACCAAACTTTGGAATAAGAATTTTTTCTATAAATGAGAGATGAGACAAGAGATGAGATAAAAGATACTTTTATTAATTCCCTGTAGGGGTAATTCATGTTGACACAGATACACAAGTTAAAGGAGCGACATAAAAGAAAAACCAATACACAAAAAAATGGTGTAAAGAAAACTGGTAGAAGATAAATAAAAAGAAAACAATAATTAGTGTGTATGTGCATCTGCTAGGCTTTTTAGTTATAACAATTTATATCCTTATCATTATAGACTAATACATAATACTATCAATTACTATTTATATTACCAGGGGAGACACATTGAGACAAATTCTGTTTTTTTACAAGTTTCCAAAAAAAAGCAGCACAATACTGTAGTTACCACAAACAACATTCATATAGCACTGTTCCTTGGAGCAGCTCCTGATTCACTTTCTCTGGTGAATATTCTTACATTTAGTGAACATTGATGAACCTACACACACAGATTGGGGGGGGGGGGGGGGGGAGAGGCTTTATCTGATATGAAAAAAAAAAAAAATGGAGCAGCAGATTGGATAAACATAAGAAAGAGCCAGCAAAATCTATGTATGTAATAAGTTATGCACTATGTCCGAAATATCACACCACCAGACTACTACTATTATTTCTATCCTATATAAAGTATGTAATTTTGGACACAGCGTTAGACATTACAGCAACAACAACAAAAATCAAGGGAGGAGTAAATAATTTGTTTGGTGAATCAAATTGAAACAAAATAATTGAGCTTCCTAAATTACCAACATGAGCTACCGGATGCTAAAATGACCGCCAGTTTAAAAATCAGTATATCAACAGTATATAAAGGTAACATTAGCTGGATAGCTACGATAGCCAAATGCAGCTGGGGTTTCAGTAGATTTATTAGTTCGATAGCTAGGTCATGTTCATTCATTCATTTTTCTAGTTAAATAGTTAGAAATCTAGTCATTGACATTATCCTGGGTGTTATCTAAAGCCTGAACAGTAATTATGAGTATTGAACATAGGCATTTTAAGTAAAACATCATATCTGGATAGCTAGTGAAAAGCTAATTCAAGAAGCTAACACTTTACCCATTTCTGCATGATAGATGTTTCTGTTGTCTTTCAAGTAATAAAACGTCTCTAGGTTACGACCGTAACCCTAGTTCCCCGAGGAACGAGACGCTGCCTCAAAACGCTATGGAAATGCCCCCTTGCGTGAGCGCGTTCTGAACCCCGTGTGTAATCTGACCAATAGGTGTTGGGACGTGACATCGTCGGCGGGCGACGTCACGTAAACAGGAAGCTACAAATGGCTGAGAGATGGACAAGACGCCAGCTTCTGTGAGAGAAGGTAAGCGCCGCAGGGATGCAGGGAGCGTGGCATGGAGACGCGTCTCGTTCCTCTGGGAACTAGGGTTACGGTCGTGACCTAGAGACGTTCCCCTTCGGAACTTGAGCTGCATCGAAACACTATGGAAACGAGTGTCCAATCACACCACACTAACCAGACCCTGCCTAGAGAGTGAGGGCCTCGGCACCTGCACGTAGGACAGAGGAGCCTCGGGTGGGACCTAACGAAGGTCAGCGGGGTGGGCCAACCCGCAGCATCACAGATGCCTTGGAGCAACACTCCTGCGGACCAGGCCGTAGAGTGAGCTCGAACCCCGAGCGGTGCAGGGAGGCCATAGGACTCTTAAGCAGACACCCATCTGCTCAACATCTGCTTATTGGTCGGGAAACCTTTCCTGTAAGTGCCGTAGCAGACAAGCAGCTGCTCCGACTTTCTCCACGGACTTGTCCTGTGGAGGTAAGTGACCAGTGCTCGCACTGGACACAGTCGGTTCTGTTGCTCCTGTTCGGGGGCTGTGAATGGAGGAGGCTCTGGAGTGGAGAAGAGTCTCTACTACCTCGGTAAAGAGACCAGCCGCTATGATATGTGCCCCCTCAGGGGCCACAGCCACAGTCTCCACAGCTCTGGGCAGTGGTGAACCAGGGTTCCGCCCGCCTGTGAGAGGATTCCCTCCTAGGGGGGAATTTCCCACAGAGGGCCCTCGAGTAGGGACACCAGAGGGTCTCCCCCGTCCGTACCAAGACTTTGGGCGGAAGTGGAGGGAGGTGCCTGCTGGACGGGGGCCGTGCTCTGAAGCACATCCTGTGGCAGAGCCTACGTGTGCCCCCCCCCCAAAAAAAAAAACGTAGACCGTCAGGATCTACGTACCACTACCCGTTTGTCGGAGGCGCAGGTGACCCTCAGGTCATCCTGCTCCTTCTTGGGCCTAGAGAGTCACCTTGGCCCTTAGGCCCCGCCCGCGGAGATCGGTGGCCATGCTCCGTTTCTGGGCTTCATGGTGCCCGGAAGGACCAGGCTGGGGCTGCCGCCGAACAGCCACACGAGATCGCAGAGGGAGGTACTGCCGAAACGCGGCCGACTGCTTTTTAGATTCCTGGAACTTGTTCACGAGCGCCGTCACAGCGTCGCCAAACAGTCCAGGAGGAGCCATCGGTGCATCCAACAGCACAGCTCGATCCTTGTCCGGGAGGTCAGACAGGGTAAGCCACAGATGCCTTTCTGTGGCCACCAGGGCCGCCATGGTCCGACCAAAGGCCTGCGCCATGTGTTTCGTGGCCCAAAGGGTTAAGTCGGCAGTGCGACGCAACTCCTTAATATGAGCGGTCCCGGAGCTAAGTCCCTCATCCAAATCACGTAGCAGGTCAGCCTGGTATGCCTGCAACACACCCATGGTGTGGAGGCAACCCGCTGCCTGGCCTGCTGCCGCATAAGCCACGACTTAGCCCCAACCACATTCGCATAGAGCGAGGAGTGATGATCAGAAGTGCGCGCCGAGTAGAGTACGGGGTTTCCCAGGATCTGGACACCTCGGTGTGCAGATCGGGAAAAAACGGCAGGCCCCGGCGCCCAGGAAGCGGCCCAGGAAGCGACACAGGACGCAGGAAACGCTCATCCAACTTACTGGGTGCGCGCTGCTTCTGCTGCTCCACCGGCCAATCTAGATCCAGCTTGGCTACGGCTCGTGTCACGACCTCGAGGAGCTCCTCATACAGTACAGGCTGTGAGGAGCCCACGGGCTCGCTAGCATCCGTCAGCTCTCCTTCCTCGGAGGGAGAGACATGTAATGCCGCGCTGCTCGCGCCGGGAGAAGAAGCAGCCATGAGGCCTGCTTCTCCGAGGGAGCAGGAGCTCGATTCAGCAGACGAGGCTGGAGAGGACTCATCCGACTCCAATCCCGCTGCTGTATCGGCCTGCGAGCCACACGAGCGCCGGCGCCGCTTTGCCTCGGCAAGAGCGGGACCGGAGCCGCGAGGGAGAGAGTTCTTCTTGAAGCGTGCTCTCCGAGAGCGAAGCGTGCGCATAGCCATGCGACTACAATGCGAGCAATCGACTCCCTCGAGAGCCGATTGTGCATGCTCCACTCCCAAGCAAACAACACGCTGATCATGCGAATCCTGCCCGGTAATGAAACGGGGACACGGATAAACACACTTACGGAAATTCTGTCTGCTAGCCATCACTCCATCAGGAAAAACACAGCGCTTACCTAAACGAGCAGAAGCTGGCGTCTTGTCCATCTCGGAGCCATTTGTAGCTTCCTGTTTAGGCGACATCGCCCGCCTATTGGTCAGATTTCACACGTGGTTCAGAACGCGGTCACGCAGGGGGCGTTCCCATAGCGTTTCTACGCAGCGTCTCGTTCCTCGGGGAACTGAACATAGCTGATAGAATGAGTCTGGGTTTCTCAAGTGACCACTCTCTCACTCAGACATCGCTGATAATCATTTTGTGCAGGAAATGTAGTGTTATGACTGGAACCTATTTATTTTGACTGGTTTAAAAAAATATTCTTGTTTGCCGTAACCCGACCGACCCTGTCAATTTAGGACCGACTCTATTTATTTATTTATTTATTTAGCTTTAAGTCCGACTGACTTGCCGGTTGTACATTTGCGTTAAGACCGACCCTTTTTTATACTCTTCAAACAACTAATACAAAAGCAATAAAATAATATTAACAGGTTCGGGCACCATAGTACATCTAAAAAATTAATTAAAACAGCTCGACACCGCTTTAACTTGGCACGAAAAAACTGTCCAGCATCAAAATAACGTTTGCAATGAAGCGCCCGAAGGCACGGGTTGAAGCGCCCAGTCAGTGACGTCACGATATACTAATTTGTTTAAAGTCATACCTACGTAATCACCATCACCAAAATTGTACCTTTTTTTTAACATTGAAACTTGAAAAAAAATATAGACCTACTTACCGACCCCCCCCCCTTTTTTTACTGTTACTGCAAACCAAAATATTTTTAAGGATGGCCTTATTATTTTTTAATTTTACCCTAAAGTACACTAAAGTACAGTGAACAGTGCACTCAGGTTGTGTAACGAGAGTGTGTTACTTTGTGATCCTTGGACAGAGGACAATAACATAACTGTAATGTGGGACATTGAGCCATGACGATGGGGCTTTATAACAAATCTATTAGTCTTATTGAAGTCAATAACCTACATTCATACAGCAATAAATACTGACCAAAATTTTCCTTCGTTATACAAATATATTCCACTGTATCTGTGTCTCACTGAAAACGGAAGCCAATCAATCATTTAGATGGTTTAGATCCTGTGGGTAGAAACTATGGAGAGTAAAACTTCTTATAGATTCAGTCAGAGCATCTATGGTATTGAAAATGCACCATCTCAGATAGAAAATCACTGCAGCGAGTGAGGAATTCTGCTTAGGCCAAAACTGGGTCACGTTTTCCTGCCGTCAAGAACATCTACACAACGACAGCCCGCAGCATCAGCAGCTATTCCTTTCATCCCTCAAATGCACTGTTCTCATTCTTCCCATCTGGAAGACGACTACAACCATCCGGGCGAAGTTTACGAGATTCCTGTAACATTTATTTCTCATTAGACAGGCCATTAGATTGTTAAACAGATCTGCCTGATAGCCATTTCATTTCATTTCATTTCACTCATTACTGGTCACCCTACAAACTCCTCATAATACCGATGCACACGTTTCACATGGAATGAAACGTATGACGTCTTGTCTGCTCAGAGTACTGCCATTTATAGACATAGTCATAATGTGGTTAAAAACAAAAACAAAAAAAACGGGCTTCCTTTTTGTGGCTTCCGAGTAACTGTTATGGCTGCTTCTGTAACTATAGTTATTTTTTTCTTTTGGGGGTTTTTACTTAGCTCAACATTGTGGAAGGAAGTTTGTCTGCAAAGGGGAAACACGGATAATATGAGATAATTTATAATTTGTGTTGTCCCATTTTAAACTCTGCTACCTCATTAGAGATGCTGGAAGAAAGCTATTGGATGTTTGCTGAAAGAATTTAATACAAGTCATGTCAGAACCATTTCCGCTCTCAGTATGAAATTACAACAGATAAAAAAAACTGCTGAAGCCATGGTCCACAAAGAGCTTGCAAAACCTGCAAGTGTAAACACATAAAATTCCATTTGTTTTTCAGTTATTTTTTTAAAATAATAATTTAGTTATAGTTAATAAATATAATACTTTGTAATTCCCTGCTCAAGAGTGGAAAACATTCTGAGCTGATATCATAAATGTTTTTTTTAATGAAAAACCTCGTAATTATTTTAGCATGTAGACTTTCATGTGGTGTAATATCTCGTCTATAGTAAATATACTTTTTCCATTTAATTTGGAAATACTGGTTATTATAGATTTAAATAATCTTAATGTTCAATATCTTGTATACAGTATTCAACATTTTGCACTATTTCTAGGGCTTTATTTAAATGTAAGCAAAATTTATCATGCTTATTGGATTTGCGTTATCATTATCACAGTGGATTTGACCCAGAATGGAGCACACCAAATATTAAAAACTCCTGTAAATGTTTTCAAGAATCTACATTTCAATCATCAATAATATAACTTGCAATAAAATTTGTTGTATTAAATTAGTCAAGAATGTAAAATAGAAACTTTTTCTTTAAGGAAATTCAGACATTTGGTCCCCATTGTATATTCTTATCATTTTTGCTTCACTTTGTTGTATAGGTGAACATCATACTTTGTCATGTTAAGATTTTAAAACTACACTGAATATTTGTGTAAACCACAAACAAGAAACCCCAAATTTGACTCAACCATTCAGAGTTGCCTCCCTTGCTGAGCTTTTCACTGCAAAATGCAAGCATCTGCTGCACAATATATGCTATTCTATACAGTTTGTGGTTTAAATTAATTTCTTTTGGCTCTTGTATAGAGTAGCCTGCTGACGCGGTTTGAAGCTTTTTGGCAGTGACGGACCAATTGGCATATTTGGCAGTAGATCTAGAGATGGTGCTCTGGATGACAGATGTTTCACGCTCAGGGATCTGAACCGTTTTTTTTTTTTTTTTAAATAAAAGCATCTTTTTTATTTTTCATATGCTGCTGGGCGAGGAGAATCTGTTTTGGACACGACACTGACTTGAGACAGATCTTGGTTTGACGCCAATGTGGCAGGATTGG
>NC_062529.1:9485076-9647576 GCF_022655615.1 Tachysurus fulvidraco
TTGTAAGCCGTTCTTCGCTTTTTTTCTTTGTTTTTATCCTTCATGTCAATGTTTTATTGCTTCCTGCTAATGTCACACATGCTCTCTCCGGCCCATATTGACAAGAACTTTCTGCTCATTTTTCTACACGTTTGTTTTGTTTTTGTTTTGTTTGGCGGCCCAACGCAGTTTTCTGAAGCATTTTTTAAACAACGGAGACCCCACCTTTAATGAGACAGATCATCCTCAGCCAGGAATATAAATGCCACGCAAACAGGGGTTGCACTTGGGGCATTTTTAGTCTACTTTCCACCTGACAAAACAAGAAACAATTTTTTTTCACATGCCTTATGAACCCCCCCCGCCGCCTATTGTGTCTACATGTCACAGTTTCAGCTCACATTCTTCTTAAGTGTCTTAATTTTACTACAAATATAAATGATATTAAAGGCAGGGTCTCTGATTTTTGAGAAATGCTTCAGAAAACTGAGTCGGGCCGAATAATAAACAAAAATCAAAACAAATGCAGAAAGGGGTGGGGCTTGTCAATATGTGGTGGAGAGAGTGTTCAGTGTGCATGTGTGACTAGCAGAAAGCGGTTTTAGCATTGACATGGAGGATAAAAACAAAGAAAGAAAGTGAAGAAAATTCCTGAGTCAATAACTCCTGAGCTAAACACTGTTACTACATAAATAACACATCTTTTCTATCATAGTAATGTAGAGAGGCAGCTACAACCGTGTTTTGTGTAGTAACAGTGTTTAGCTCAGGAGTTATTGACTCTGGAAATTCAACTTTACTTAAGACGCCGAGGCGCTTTTTTTCCCTCTCGATAGGTGAGTAACGTTAGTTTTGCTTTGTTTCACAGAACTAATATATGCCGTCCTTTCCATGATTATGCTTGTGTGTCATTTTTGCTGGTTTGTTTATCTGCAATCGTATTGTTCTTCCCTTCAGCTATGATAAAGACACATTTCTTTCCATTAGACCACGTTCACACTGCAAGTCTTAATGCTCAATTCGGATATTTTGGTCAGATTTGATTTTTTTGTTTGGCTGTTCACATTACCTTTTAAAATGTGGCCTATATCAGATACCAGTGTGAACTGTTTGCTCTTTCAAACTGACCCACATGCGCAAACGAACAATAAATATGACGTTACATGCAGCACGCCGTTGCGCTAAAAGTTGTCAAGGTTATGGAGGAAGTATTGTATCATCTGGTGCAAGCAAACATATCATGTAATGCTATAATGGGATGCAAACATTATGAGCTGGTTCACGTAACCACTTTATATAACACTCTAAACACATTTTTTTTTCGCCGGCGAAAAAAAGAATATATATATATATATATATATATATATATATATATAATAATTGTGACGCATGCATAATTGTGACGAATGTCGATGTACATTGACGTAAAAGTCGCATCAAATCCGCCTTGGTTGTTCACACTGCGGCCACATTGGAAAAAAATCAGATTTGGGTCTGATTTAGGACCACATATGGAAGGGGCCCAGATCTGATTTGAAAAAATCAGATCTGATTTGAAAAAATCAGATCTGGGCCAGATTTGAGTGTTCACACTACTCCTGAAGTAGTCTGACCTGGCCACTTGACCCCCCCAAAAAATCGGATTTGGGCCACTTTTACCTGCAGTGTGAACGTGGTCTCAGTTACGTATGTATGTGTGGGCGGAGCTATCAATACAGGGGTGGGACCCATTTGGGTTAGGGGCATGTTTGTTTTGGTGATTTCAAATGTCGACATTGGCTTTCAAAAATCGAAGACCCTGCCTTTAACATTATTAAGGATGTCTCACTTTGACCATCAGTATGATTGATATGTACTTGAATACCTTCTAAATATTATCATCAAAGCCTTTTACAGTAATATAATGTTCACCATTAGGATGTAAATATGTAAAACAATTAGAATGTTGAGAATTTGCTTCATAAATTATAATATGAAGGTTAAGCTCTTTCAGCTTCAGACACAATTTCCTGTTACAGCCAGTGAAGGCCTTTAATCAGAATCTGAATCTGATAATCAATAGCATTTACAGTCATTGCACTTTTAATATATTCTGCATGTTATGCATGCATGCAACTGTTCTAACATCTCATGCTATATCTATATACCTAATGTTAACGTTCACAAACTCACTACAAAAAAGGTACTAATTTGTACTTTCCTTTGTTGCTGAACTGGTGTGTAAAATCACACCCTTTTTATTTATTTAGTCTGTATATTTTATCTAGAAACACAGACATAGCTTTATTTTAAATTTTATTATTATTATTATTATTATTATTATTATTATTATTATTATTATTATTATTATTATTATTATTATTATTATTATTATTATTATTATATAGTAATAGGTGTACCCATGATACCACCCGAAAGATGCCAATTAAAGGTACAAAAGATAAAAAGTACCACCTCACTGACAAGGAAGGATAACGTTTAGCTCTATTTTTCATTCTCAGATAGTACGTACAGCTTGTGCATCTGGTATTATGAGTACAAATGTAGCAGATTATGCTTCAGTTTCCCCCTATTAATGGTCAAAACGAGAGTCAACCATCGAAACCGCTATAAAGCTCATGGACTTGTGATCTTATGATCTCGTAACTTAAGTTTTGAATCATAGAGTAAATAACGCTCGGTTATTCTGCATGTCGTGTTAAAAATCACACCACGTTGAGCTACAAGCACTTTAGCTAAATAGAAAGGAAGGAAGAGAATGATGCACGCTCATTAAAAACACAACAACTACCAACAGAGCAGTCATTTAAACTCTTTCTTGTGATTACATGGCATAAGGTAAAACAGTTTTAAAAAAGATGGAATATAGTTTTTTAAATTGGGGTCAGAATATGAATCCATATGGTGCTTGAAAAAAAATGTCAACCCTATCACGAGACGTGAAAACAATAAGCTCGCTGTGTACACGGCTCTGCTTTCCATTGAGGCCCTCAGGAAGTCCGCCCTGGAGCTAAACGATTGTTTTTGCCTTTCCTACTTTCGTGTGCTGTTTTTTTAAATTTTGCCCTGCACTCATGAATATAAGGGATGGAACGACAGATCGTAGTGACGCCTACAAGTTTATAGTTTATTACTTTTTTTGGTCACAAAGTCTCCATGACCTCAGAGTGCAGTCCCAGAGTGCACCAAACCGGCTGTGGTGTCGATAAGTGTAGCGGATTCCGCGTTCCATTATGGATATAGGAAATGCATCCATATAATGTGGAAAGTGTAATGTCTAAAGAGATTGTGTATCACACGTAGCATGCACCAGTGACCTCTAGCTATTCTACTCATTCACTTTGGTTCTCAAGTGTTTTGGAAGCTGATCCATAAAGATTTTCACTATAGGTTCTATCTGTTTTTCCTGCCTGCCATCCTGCAGGCCAAACATTTAACATTTCAAATTTAAAAGCATGACTATACCAAATGTTTACCAATTGCTTGAATATTTGAACAGCTACCTACAAGAGAACCTTCCTGAAATGTTACCTACGAGAGAATTGGTGATTTGGTCCTAGCCCAAGACCTTGTGTCATCCCCAATATGATAATCCAGTGTAAGTGCTAGTTTTTATCCCAGACAAAATTATAGTTCCTTTTTTATTTTTGGACAACACAACAGATGCACACTGAATTTATAGAATGTGTGCTTTTTAAGCTAATGACACTTTTACATGTTTTCTGTGTTGTTTATTGTATTTTCTTGCTTCTGTATTCGGTTCGTTAGAGCATAGCTTTTTATATTTAGGCTTATTTCATACATGCTGTTGTTTTCACCTCATTACACAGTGTCCTACCAGTGTAGCACATCCATTCTATGTGCTTATCAAATGTTTTTTGGCCATGAGATGTGTCCTTGTCTGCTTGCAAGGTGAGTTAAGGCTAAGTGGGCTCTGGATCAATAAGCATCCTTCATGTGATTTATAAAGCTTCCTTTACCAACGATAAAGCCTATCTGTTGCCCTGTTTGGTCAATGCTACCTCTTTCCCAAGGCTTTTATTGCCCCTAATGTGAATCTGTATATCTGTCTATCTGTTTGTTTGCCTGTCTGTTTGTCTATTGATCTATCTATTGAGCTTTCATGATTTATTCATTTGTGTTTGTGTTTATTTAAAGGCACCAACACTTTCATTAAATTAAAGGCTGTTCTGACCAGACAAAGTGCTCATGGCTATCGTCCAGCTGAGCGCTGTGTCCGACTCAGAAGAGGCACTGTTGAACACTGTGAATTTCCTATTGTACTACATCGCATGTCTCCACTGTCACTATTATGTCCAGTACAGAAAACATAACCAAAGTGAGGATCAAAGTGGGTTAGTAACCAGCAGATTAAGCAGAATTCAGGAATTGGGATTATTTTTGCTTTTTCAGAGTACAAGCTGTTGCCTACTTCATTTCAAAATTTGCATCATTCTTTTTTCCTGCTATGGCGTCATCTCGTATTAATGAGCTTCAGTCTATTACAGCAAGTGAACTAAAAAATATTTAAAAAAATAAAAAGCAGTTTCACTTATTGTGAAAAGATATTCATCAACATTTTAGAGTCTTGTCTCAGAAAATCATCATTGTCATATTTTATTGTAGCCAGATTGCACATAACATAACATGCTTCTTGACATGTTGCTCTTTGGACACTAGACCGTGAAACCCCAGATCATGGTACTGTATGGGGCATGCTGAAAATTAACCTCAGTCGCTTATATAATGGTCCATGGGAGGGTATTAGATCTTTTGGACATTTTTATGGTCACAGACTTCAAGGTTGTAGTCTGACTGGTTTTCCACACTTCTGCGTCTTCACATCTGTATGCACTTGTTTTCAACAGGAGAACAAACCTGTGAACTAGTTTATAGTAGAGTATCAGTGATGTGATTTTTCTGTTGTGGTCTCAACAGAATTTATGCGCTTACTTTGGAAGAGAATAAACTGTACTTTTATTAAACAGATAAACAACATATTACATGCGTTTGATTCGTATGCACTTATCTTTAACCTGGCTAAAAACTTCTCTTGTATACACTCATGGTCCATTTATTAAGGATTCGTGCAGTTATCCAATCAGCCAATCATACTGCAGCACTGCACTATTGTGGTTAAAGTCATGTTGGTTAAAAGCTTCAGTCAATTTTCAGTTAAGCTTCAGGTATGTTCACATCAGAATGAGGTATGTGTTATTTTGAATAGTTGTTGGTGCCAGAAAGGCTGGTTTGAGTATTTCCGGAACTGATAAGCTCAAAAAGTACACTACGCTATACAACTCTAGCACAAAGAATTGTGTGAAAACCAAAAAACATCCATTGAGCAGCAGTGCTGATGGAAGCGTCTTGCTCATGAGAGAGGTCAGAGGATATATGTCATTAGGCAACCCTCTTGCTTTTGTATAGAGAGCCTTGAGGCATTTGAGACCTGTAAGTGTATGGGCTGTTTATGTCCAGGTGGGTAAAGAATTCCAAGACCTTTCACGAAGAAGTGAAAAAAAAAATCATTACATTCTGCTCAGGTTGAAATTGGCTTAATAAAGAACTTTTGCGAACGTTAGCAACACTTGCTCCTGAGACCAAGTTCCCAACAGTTCCAAAGCCAACTTGCTAACATAGCTATGAAGTAGTATGATGGAAAAGAGCTGCTGCAATGCTCGGTCTTCTTTGTGAAGAACAGATAAATAATGCAGTCTCTCTCTTATTCGGTCCTGAGAACAGCAGTGTTTATACAGTGTGACATCACATGGAACACAAGGGTTGTCACGGACTGAGGAAAGTTTGTAGAATTCCGTTTGTATATGTTTTGTATAAAGCTGTTAGTGTTCAGTAAATGAGATAATGAGATAATCTCTGCTCAAGGGTAACAGGAAAAGGTCTGTGGTTGGTTGTCTGCTACATTTTCTTTTCCAGTGAAACTGCGACGTACAAGAGTTTCTAGCAAATGCTAGAAATCTACCTCGTCAGACTATATAGCTCTGCCAATTGCTGCCACTGACCCAAGGCACTTACATTTTATCCAGTACTTGTGCTTTCGACATTTTTTTAAACTTTATGGACCGGACTAACTTTGCGACTCGGGGTTTATTTGGTAAGTCCTAAAAAGGTCAAGAAAAACTAACTCCATATAGATGCACTGGCCATTTTAAGGAGGTTATGGTTTCAGACTTGGCATGTCTTTCTGCAACAGTTTGACAAAGGTCAAAGGGGTCATTTTCCTGGTTGGCTGGAGACCGTAGCCTGGCGAGCTTTTTGCTCTCCTGATATCTTTCCAGGCTGCGCTTGCGGGAACAGGCCAGCTGAGACGAACAGAACAGCTGCTCTGTGGAACAGGTGGGAGGCAGGAAAGTTTTAATGAGCACCCAGGAACAAGGATTAAGCTTGCAGACGTGAGCCTGAATCTAAATGCTTTAGGACTACTGTCACTCAGACTTGTAGGTTGTATGAGGATGTGGAATGGCTGCTGACCCTGGATAGCTTTCCCTCATTTAAAGAAGATTATCTCTCTTGCTGTAGTTAGTCTGAGATTGCATTGTGGGTACTGTGGGGAATTATTGAATATAAGGTGAGTTGTCCTGAAGTAACTGTCACATTGTCTTCTGAGGTATATTTTATTGAAATAGTTAGTCACTGAATCTCTCATTGGCTTTGTGCTTGTTTGAATACATGTCTTGAGTTTTGACCCTTGGTCACCACATTCTTAAACAGCTGCAGTCTTCCCTTTCTACGCTTAAGAGCAGGAAGGGGAAAGGTCATGGTGCTGTCCTATAGATTTGCTAACTCCCTTGACTATAGGCTATAGTTTCCCTGATGAGATAGTTGTGGGAATGAGGAAATCCCATTAATTGGGTGGAGGGCTGGGCATTGACCCTGGACAGGTCAGGAGTGCAACTGGCCTTCATTTAGGAACTATTAATGGGGGGCAGGGAAACCCTCTGTGAAAGAGGTCTGTCCCAGATTTCCCCAAAACAAGTCGCATTCACACCTATTGTCTGTAGTTGAGCTGTGCCTCTTCATTAATGAACTCTTATTGATTTGTGGAGTTTGAAAATATTTCAGAGGCGCTTTCCTCTGAGTATTTCGTGAAACTGACAATTTTAAAAAGTCGATACACTGATTTTGAAAAAATCTGGTCGCTTTGTCATAAGTACCAGTGACTTATGGCTATTTAGATTGATTGAAGACACAAAGTGAAGTCCAGGGAATTCCAGTGGTCTGAAAAGCGTAGCCAGTCTGTTCATGGGAGTCCTAAAGTGTAAAGTTTTTGTTCATATAAGTTCTGTCTGTCTGTCTGTCTGTCTGTATGTCTATCTATCTATCTATCTATCTATCTATCTATCTATCTATCTATCTATCTATCTATCTATCTATCTATCTATCTATCTATCTATCTATCTATCGTTCTATCTATCTATCGTTCTATCTATTGTTCTATCTATCGTTCTAATCTAAGGTTTTCACATTGTTTACTGACCAGCTGTATGTGCTGTGTTGTATAAAAATTTTACATCTATGTATTAAGCTGCAGTGTTTAATGACTAGCACTTGGACTGTGATTTAAGCTTTGGTAGACCGATATAATAAAGCCACAACACCTCCAAGGCATGTGTTGGGCATCTGAGAAAGGCCCTTAATTCTCTCTGCTGCAGGGGCACTGTATTATGGCTGACCTGGCACGCTGACCTCAATTTCCAAAGTTGGGATTGGCTGAAAAAGAATTTCACTGTGCTATAATGTATATGTGACGATAATAATTCTTCTACAGTAGGATGTAATCCTTTGATTTCATGTTTTCATCTCCTAGTATAAAACCAGCTGCACTCTTCAGCTTGCTGTGAAATGTCTTGTGGACTCGCATAAGGTGAGATGCCACCCGCATATCCTCTGTTTGTCAGACTCCCTAGTGTTTGGCACCAGTTCTATTTTTAAAGCCGTGAAATCCTTAATAGAGCACCGAGTCTGCCTTAGCCAGTGAGTGCAGAGCCCTAGTGTGTGCCTCATGCTGCTTATATTGACATTAGCTGGACCCAGCTTTGAAGGACTATCAAACTCCTGTATGACTTCGATACCTGCAAAAAGAGCTCTATAATACTGCATAAAAACACATGGGAAACGCTTCCTGGCACCGAGATGTGCTACCACACGTTTGTTTTTTTATTTCTCATCTAGGTCAAATTTCCAAGCGTCAGAGAGAATGCGCTCTCTTAAATAACCTTCAACCTGTGCTGAGTCAGGATACACTGAATAATAAACACTCACTTATTCATTTAAACAAGTCTCTTATTTAATAGGTACATTTATTTAATTCTGTTAAATGGTACTTTAATCCAAAGAGTGCAATTGAACATCATTTAAGAATAATTAAATCGAATTATGGGATCTTTGTTATTTTAGAAAGGCAAATCTTTTCATTTACATGCTATAAACATGCTAGTTTTTCTTTTACATGATATAAACACAGCAAGAACTTACAGAGATCTTTTTTCAGACTGCAGAATAAAATTCTTGTAAACACAACGTACTGTAGAGGAAATCAGAGCAAAGGTGTATATAGACACAGTTAGTGTTATTGTTGGTATGAAAGGTGGAAATTGTGTAAAGTGTAGGGAATGTTGTTCCCCTTACGGTATGTCTGCAACTTTGCTGTATTTGTTTATATAGACTGTTGTAGATTTTTTTTCCATGGCTGCATCATGATGTCACATCTCCAATTATATCTTACAAACATGCCCTTAAGCAGTTGTGGGTTAAAGACTTTGCTTTAAATGTTCAGCAGAAATTAGAGAAAGAGTCGCCTGATCTCCAGTGGTTGAGTAAAGCTGGTCATTATAGTGCATCTCTTTGGTTCTTCCCATCCAGA
The DNA here is from genome assembly GCF_022655615.1 of Tachysurus fulvidraco. NCBI lineage: Eukaryota > Metazoa > Chordata > Actinopteri > Siluriformes > Bagridae > Tachysurus > Tachysurus fulvidraco. The sequence goes on from NC_062529.1 coordinate 9,493,937, forward strand.
CACATTTGGACTTCATTTCTTTATTGATCGTACTTTCATTTCCCTCTCTACAGTTTACAGACCTCCTCTGGCACTATGACTCATTCTATTTCACAAATTTGCATGCATTTTAAAAGCCATGTTGAATTTCCATGAACCAGCATGAGATTCAGATTTTCCTGATTCTGTTATCATATCGTATTTGACTTGCTTTACCAGTTTACCAGTTGCTTTACCAGCGTAAGTGTCTTGTTTCTACAGGTGGCTTAAAGTAGCTGATTGTTTATTTATCACTCTGGCATGTAGCAGCTGGTTTTATGGCCTAACATTGCAGAAAGACAATGAGGCATAAGCTGGATTTAAATTGTACAATTCAAGAAGGTTGTTAAAATTTATTATTTGTCACACAGTACAAGAAAATCCTAATAAATTCTATAACAGCTCTACATGTCATTATACTGTACTATGGAAGATCCTCTATATGTGCCCTTAAAGAAAATGACAACAATAAGCAGTGTGTAATAATGCAAAAAAAAAAATTAATAATAATTCTAATAAGAAGAGTCATAGTAAGAAAGTATACAATAGCCCAACATTTGTCAAGAGATGGGAAATTGTAATTCCCAACCTACAACCAAGAAAAAAAAAACAAAGAAAACACCCAGTCAGCTTGGGATTCCTACTCTGGAACTCAGGATAGTCTCCAGGATGGAGTTCAACAAGTGACATCAAATCTGCTGAATATTATAGTGTTTGCATCAGATTAATCAACATATTTACAGCTTTACTTCTCCCCATGCCCCAGGGTTTTTTTTCCAGGTTCCCCGGTTTCCTCCAGTAGTCTAAAGAGATGCGTAGGCTGATTGGCGTCTCCAAATTGTCCAGAGTGTGTGTATGGTGGTGTGTGTGATGGTGCCCTGTGACAGACTGGTATCCTGTCCAGGATATCCCCTACATTGTGTCCCGAGAGTCCTGGGATAGACCATGTGACCCAGGAGGATAAGTGGTGAAGTAGATGGAATGATGGAGCTATAACTTTTACAGTAAAGATCAATCATTATGTTTATAGCTTGCCTCTATCAAAAGATGAACATGAAGGCTTCTATGTTTTCTTTCTCCACTTTCTCCAATTTGTAACTTGAATTCAGAGCTGTAAATTTGTAGCTGGGTTAGGGTTAGTTCACATAATCATTTGCACTCCTCTTATTGGTCGATTTTAGATAAGTATTGTAGCACCGCATTTTTAGTTGTTTATTGTCTTCCCTCATTATGGCACTGAACTGGCTGGTGTGAGCTTGTCGCACTGCATCCTAAGACAGCCAGACTTAACTCATAACAAAAGAATTCTTGTATGAATTTGGCTGTAAATTTCAAGTTATTCCTGTCTAACCAGAGATCTATTCCGATGTTTTCACTGGTCAGAGATGATTGACTTTTGTATGCGTTTGCATTCGTAGCATAAGGAGAAGTGTGAAGCTAAAAAAAATTCCTCTCTTTTGAAGTTTGCTTTGAAGGGCAAAAGGTCTTCCTGTTTACAAGTGTTTCTTCGTCACCCAAATGGAGCTGGCTGTTGATGTTAAACCACACTGCAAGCGGTAGAAAACACACAGGGGAGTCATTTTCACTGAGTGCCTCTACAGTTTAATTACCCTAATTAAATCCTCACCTAGGTGTGATTATTGGTGTTGGATGCTGTAAGTGGAGTGACCAGTGTGCAGTTCACTTTAATAGTTTGCACAGACAAACTCCAGCCTGGTTCTGTATGTTTGTGTGCATTTTTCTCTCAGCTTAAACAATGGAGGCTTTGTTGGGGTAAAACTACAGCTAGCATGCTCTGAAGAACTTTTACATCCCAGTGAGTCTCAGTCTATGGTGTTCTCTCTCTCTCTCTCTCTCTCTCTCTCTCTCTCTCTCTCTCTCTCTCTCTCTCTCTCTCTCTCTCTCTCTCATAAAAAACCACTGATCTGGTAAACAGGCAGAAATTGTGCTTGGCTTGTGTGGATGGAGAGAGAGAGAGAGAGAGAAAGGGAGAGAGATGGACATGAGAGAACGCTGTGTGCTAATCTCGCTAACTTTGTTGTTGTGGTGTAATCAGCAGTTGTACTGGGAGAGATTGTGTTTGTTTGCATCACATCAGACAACACTCAGGTCAACTTCAAGACACCGTGGGATTGTCCAACCCTCCCCCACAGTCAACAATGTCTGGAATTAAATATGTTTAACATTTGGAGCCAACATGGAAAACCCTGTGTATGTGTATGACCTTTCCAATGATGTGTTAACTTACTTAGAAGTGTTCTTCTAAAAACACTTTAACCTCAACACCACGGGTGCTTCACTCACATCACCTTCACTTTACCGGAGTGAAGAATGTTCTGGAATTATTCACCATTTTCTGAATCTGAATTAAATTTTGTGTTTTTAGATCATGGTTTAGTTAAATGAACCCAAAAGAAAAAACATTGACTGAGGGATGTGTAGGGCTGAAAACATGCTCTTAAAAATCATTGGCAAAAATACAGGGATAGAATAAGATGAAGAAACCTTGCATGGAGAAATCACACACATCAATGAAACACAGAACACTGAGCAACTGCTATGTAAAATAATTGAATAAATAACTTTATTTCAAAACTGTTTATTAGTCCTCATATCTTTCTTTACTCGAGGAGCAACAGTTAACCCTTCGTAGTTTTCACCTTAAAAATATCTGCAACCAAAAACTTATTTCAGTTTGGCTGATTGAATGTCAAATCACGTTCTTATGGCAATAATCTGGCAACCAGGCTAGGCCAGAGTGAGATTTCTGTGGTCTCACCTGCACCAACAAACCACACCAAACACACTAGGGTTCGTGGCCATGCACACGTCACATGTGAAGCCCCTAAAATGTCCTCTATAACATTTATGTGCATTATTACAACTGACAAACTCGGTTATTCAGAACATTTCTCAAGCTATATTATTGCACATGGCTAAAAAATACATTATTTCTGTTTTGCTGGAACTAACTCCTACTGATGTCATGTCTTTGCAAAGAGCCCGATGAGCTCACAGGACAATAAAAACTCCCTCCCATTGAGAGTCATTGACCAGCCTAGCTAATCCCCATGAGGCCATACATCTTTGTAAAAGAAGCCGGGAATCTGTCATGTCAACCTGCTGTCCTTCTACAAGGACATCCGTTTGTTTAAAAAAAAAAACTGTAACATGGTGTGGTTTACAGAACACTAATGTCAGGCCCAAACCCAACTACAGGCCTGCAGAAGCAAGAAAAAAAAATACTAGCTGTAATCTTGTGTTTCTGAAAAGACTCTTAAAGACAGTCTTCTCTCATTTTGTGAAGCACAGAAAACATTGACACTAAACTACACTCTACACTCTACACCCTTCAGACAAGTTTGACCTACATAAACGATTTCTACTGGTGAATGCTGTTAGCCGTTTAAGTGTAATGTTCTGGACAGGTTCTGAGTCTTTAGGATTGAGATAATCACATAACAGTGAGACAAGGTTGAGTCGAACGTCGTTTCTAGGCTTAGCTGCATGTGTGTGTATGAAAAGTGACTTGAATTTAACCTCCGTCGCTAATCTAAATTGGCACCAATGGAGACCACAGCGTTCGGTCCCAGAGAATTAGAACGGAGGTGTGTGTGTGTGTGTGTGCTTTCCAATCACACTAATGGATTACGCTCGCTCAACATCCGGGGAGACGCCTTCCTTTCCTCTCATGTCAGCAACAGGAAGCGTTTTAAAAATGCAATGTCTGCATTTGACTCCGTAATTAATTTTATGATGTCATATGATGTACCTCTCACTTGATTAACACAGAAACAATAAAACCCATTGTACTATTGGGAATTTATTCCAGCTGTCTGTTAGTTATTTGGTTAGTTAGATGGAATTGTGGTGGTGAGATGTTTTATTTAATAGCAAATGGATGAAAAGCTCTCACTATTAGAGAATGTTGAATATTCATCTGGCAAGGCATTTAATTCACATCTATTGAGGATATCTTAGAAACACTGCCAGAATGTTCATTATAGAAGATAAAATAAAGCACGAAATGGAAGGTCACGATGAAAACATTGCATTGCAGAAAGGTAGCAGTCTGCAGTAGTCTGTTTTATTTGACAGTAATGCTGATAATAAATTTCGAGGAAATGTCGTGTCTTTATGCAGTTTAATCAGCAAACACTTTACCTTCCTTTAGATTTATTCTCCTGCTTTGAAGGCAGTCTCATTCTTCATTGATTTAAAACTAGTCGACTTCCTCTCTGTCCACTTTAATCCTCTCTGATGGAAGCTTGTGAAGTCTACTGGCTTTAGACATAGGTAGACTTCCCGCCGTCCACCTTTCGTCTTATGTTTATTCCAGAATATACCACTTTTATTTTTTTTAATCCTGACTTCTAGAGGCCACATTAGTGTCAGATATCAAATGAAGAGCAAACCAGCTCAAAACCACTATACATCCATTACACTCTGTTGGGGCATTTATTAGCTTAACCGAAACATCTGGTGCCTCACTGAGGCTTAGAAGTTAATCAGCTCGTGCTCGCACTCCCCAACAGTGAAGTAGGTAATTGCGTTCTAGGCCGCTGTTGTTGGCTGTAGTTCAACACCGTGTTGGGTCTGTGCGCCAAAGAAGGGAATAAGAGAGGATAAAAGGAGGTGGGTAGGTGAGGTCGAGGTGAAATGGCATGGACTTAAAGACTTGTTTCAGAACAGGATTCCTTCAGAAAGTAATTTGGAGAAGTGGGCCAAGGCAGTTGGAAAATCCCTCTGAGAAACATAACAGTCTGTTTGTACTGGATATTTTCACAATGAATGTACCTTTACATCAAGTATCTTTTTTCGAACAAGAAGTGGCAAATGTGGTTTTATTTTCAGTGAACCATAACATCCTTCAAGCTTACCAACATTTTTTTAGACCCATGATATGTCTATATATAGTATAAATACTGTGCAAGATATTTTGGAGGACAAATTTCCCCTTTTGGTTGTTTCACTTTAAGCCGAGTTATGTATGTAACCGGTTAATATTTGTATAAAGTCTGACTTCATGGAGCTAAAAGGAAAAAAAAAAATCCTAGAAGTGAATTAGAAGTTTTATTGACTCATGTCAACGCCAGTAAAAAATATCTAATATTTAATGCTGTAACAACTTGTCCCAAAACTGGAGGTTTTTACCTCAGAAAAGGTGAAAAAGATATGTATTAAGTGAGGTGAAAAAGAAAAGAAAATTTGTCATGCCAGTGAAGAAAAGATGTATATTGTACCAATGTACGTACCAAGCATAAAACCACTGGCATTTTTTTCATTGAAGTGCATCAATGACTCAGCTGCATGCTTCTTTTAAACCAATCTGCTAGCTTCATTAATGAGGCCCATTATCACTATTTGTCATTAAAAGCTAAAAGAGAGTGACAAAACCGAGGTGGCAGTGTGACTGACTGTGCTCAGAGTGCGGTCATGCTTAGAATTCTTTACAATAGACAAGATTACAATGACACAGCCAAAGGGTTTCCAGTGAGACCCAAAGTCTCCTGCAGAGAGGTTTTAGAATTGATTGTGAGTTTGAATCTAGATACATAAGAAATAAAAACCACCAAAGTAAAGAATTTGATTGGTTACAAAAATCTGGTGAGGTAAGAGACTAGTCATAGTATATGGCCAACTGTGAAATAGTGTGATCATAACAAATCCAAGCTTGATACATTAACTAAACTTCATTTTATCCGTCACCGCTACGCTTTTGAAAATCCATCGACATTCCAGGTCTCTAGAAGTTAATTTCTGATTCTTCTCAAATTAACTTTTTACTAAGCATAAACCTGGTAGCCATGCTATAACAGAATGGAAAACTGGACCACCCTGTTATCCCACTCACAGTTCAAAGTGAGTGTTTCTAGTATTAGAGCTCAAAGCTCAAGGATCCACTGCAGCTGAAGGGGGAAGGAAAAGTATCTGAAACATGCCAGGCAAGCATAACTCCTTTGTTTTTTTTTTTGGTGCCTAATGTACAGTACTAGAAGGGGGGTGGGGTTGGCCTACGCTAGACGTGCCGTCATCAAATAGTTGTGGAACTGGGAACAATGGAGACCGGAGCATCGCTGGCCCCAGTATGTGAAAAAGCCCCAGGAATCTTTATATCCTGAGGAACCATTAGAGGGCTGACTATGTGGTGGGCTGGCCAGGGGATTTTAAGACGATCACCCTCATTTCACTGGCGTTGGTGTTCAAACGTGGAAGCAGGATGCTGGCAGATGTACAGGCAGGAAATGTGTCGGTGGTGTGTGAGCTGTGTAGCTCTGTATAAGTAGTTTGCCTTATTGTAGGAAATGAAGGGAATGACACAATGTTCAAATATAAGAACAAAAACAGGTCTTTTATTAAAGAACAGAAATATTGTTGTAAATGTGTGAAGGTTTGACTTGTACAGGCGGTTACACTGACACTGACCCCTGGTGAAGGTCTGGCAGAAGATCTGTGTGATGCTTTCCTCTCCCGGCACAGATGGTGCCTGACGTCATCCAACCTTCGTTCACTTACTTTTTCCAGAGCCTCTTACTCACTCAGCAAAGTTGGATATTTATTTACAAATATTCTTTACTCCAGAGTAGCTATAAAATCGGAAGCACTGAAAACGTTGATGAAATTATCCAAAGTGAGAATATCTGGTTTCATCCTTGTCCGTCAAAATTAAGCGAATAACTTGCGAAGTTCAATTTCAAGATCTTTATTGTCTTCTGTACTTAAGTATAATGAAACCATGAGATAGTATTACATAAGAAACAATGTAATACAACACAATACAACAACAATAAATATAAAAGTTACACATTAAGAAACAATACACATAGGGTAATAAATAACAATATACAATAACAATAAGAAAAGGCTATATAGGCTGTTAAATATGCCATTAACAGCAGAGATTCAATTAACACAGAATGTCATGCCATTTTCAAGTGCATTTAACTTTATGGCATTTGATAGATGACTTTGATATACACACCTCAGCAGTTGAGGGTTAAGGACCCAGAGGTTTGGTGCAATTTGGTGGTCATGGGATTTAAAGTTGTAGATTGACTGAATTGTTAATCAGGGCTTAATTATTATAATTAATTATATAAATAAAAGTATTAATTATTATAATAATTAATTAATGATAGTCCTGTGTACACTGAGTAAAAACTACCATCTTTCTTGAATTAAAGTTTTTATGCAACATCATTACATCAACATTTGAATTCCCTTTCCTGAGAACTACAAACCATGTTACCTTGGGCGTATTAAGATTTTTTGTAGTGCGTGTATGAGAATAAAGGCAATTCCAGACTAGTGAGTTTGTGAGACACAATATCGCAATCCTTGTACAACTGCATGTTCACTGGTGATCATGGTGTTTAGTAGTGCAGATCATTGTAGGCAAATGGCACAGCAATGGTATGTAGCTACAAAATCATTAGATTGTTCTGTTTTACATTAACTAGCTGTTTGTAAATGTTACTAGTATAACAATGAACCAGAGTTGCATTGTTATAATTTTGGCATGTCCGTCTGTCCATCCATCCGTCTGTCTGTCCATCTATTTTCTGGGCCACTTATCCTGCACAGTGGACACCCTGGACAGGATGTCAACTCAACACAGAGCACAATCACACACTTGCACTCATGCCAACAGACTACAGACAATTTATGTCAGCAACCTACGACACATGTCTTACTATAGTGGAAACCAGAATACTAGCAGAAATCTAGAAAGCTGTAAGTTCAAGTGCCACAATTGTCAGAGAGCCACTTTGAACAAAAAACAACAACTTGTCCAGCTTTGGATAAGAACATGATTAATGGAAAATGAATACATGTGAGTGTAATTTACAGCAAATGAAAGAACCAAAACACTAGTAGGCTTCTATGTAGTATATTATGTGTAGAACATGGCACAGGGACGAGAAGGGAATTTTGTTGTTCTCCAGCCCACTTGTCAGGCTCACTGTGTTCACAGCATCAAGACGGTGCAGTAAAGCTGTCTCCGGTTTCTTTGGAGTAGCATTTTATAAGCCAAGCAGACTCTGTGGCACGCCCCATAAAGCGACAGATGTAACCTATACCCATGTTTTATGTTTAAATGAACACCCAGGCCAGCCTTTTAAGTGCTAACCTCAATTACCCTGTTTAAGTCCTCCATGGGACAATTGGAACATGATGATGGAAAAGAATGAAGGAATGCCACTTCAAAAAAGTATGTTGTCATAACATCACTTTAGTGGATGTGAGGATGTGCCCCCACTCTCTATGGTAGAAGGATGTGAAGAGCTAATGTAGGTGTAGTGGTGTGTGTGCTTGTGTGTGTGTGTGTGTGTGTGTGTGTGTGTGTGTGTGTGTGTGTGTGTGTGTGTGTGTGCTTGTGTATGTGTGTCTTTACGTGAGTGAGTGAGTGAGTGAGTGAGTGAGTGAGTGAGTGAGAGTGTGTGTTTGTGTGTGTTTGTGCCTGTGAGTGTTTGTGTGTGTTTGTGCCTGTGAGTGTTTGTGTGTGTTTGTGCCTGTGAGTGTTTGTGTGTGAGAATGAATGAACGTGTGTGAGTGAATGTGTGTGTGTGTGTAAGAGAAATTGAGTCAGCAGTTTTCCTTTTCAAAATGTTTTTGTCTTCAGTACAGAAATTTAGTCATAACAAGGTGATGAAGGTGATGTAGAGTCATTTCAGTGATTCCTACTTAAATTAGTTTTATTTGAAAGATTAATTTGAAACCTATAAATATCTATTTTGAATAGCCTTCTTACCAGTGCAACGTAAGAGAGACAATTTGTTCATTAAATTTTTTTATTCAATGTAATTAAACCTTTATGTCCTATATTAAAAAATAGGGCTGAGTTTCTTAAAAGCAGTGTAAGTACTAAGTGAGAGAAAAACACACTCTGTACCAGTTAAGGTGATCTTTTTAAGGTGACATTTTACAGAGATTTAGAGAAACAGGATGCTTTAAATTTAGCCAATTAACTGTTTGAAATTATTATGAATGGAAACTGTACGTCTTTTTAAATGTTATTTTTATTTATTTACAGGCATTATCATTTTTAGGGTTAGGGAATCTGTCACAAGTAGATTTTAGAGCTGTGTAACCATTAGATTTTTATTCCAATTAGGTTCAAGAAAAAAACAAAAAAAACAAAGCCCTACTCCTCATTGACTTTACACAACCTACATTTAGTTTTTCAAATGCAGTTCATAGCCATACACAGCAATCCTCTGCCCTGATATTAGAACTGTTTTTGTTCACCAGATGATGAGAATTGGAAGCTGAATGATGGACCCTGAAGATACTGAGCAAAATAAAATCTAAAGCAAAGCCAGAATGTAAATCTCATGCTTCCGGCTACTTAAGTCACCTCTTGAAAATTAAAGGCAGGGTCTCAGATTTTTGAGAAATGCTTCAGAAAACTGAGTCGCGCCAAATAATAAACAAAAATCAAAACAACCTTGTAGCCAATGAGCAGAAAGGGGCGGACCTTGTCAATATGTGGCGGAGAGAGTGTTCAGTGTGCATGTTTGACATTAGCAGAAAGGGGTTTTAGCATTGACATGGAGGATAAAAACAAAGAAAGAAAGTGAAGAAAGGCTCATGATAAGGCAAGAAGTAGGACCGTGTTAAAATAGGATCAGCTTTCCAGCGCTGGAGAGATCTGAAGGAGCGGGAAGTTGGCGCATATTCACAGATTGGAGATTCCTGAGTCAATAACTCCTGAGCTAAACGCTGTTACTACACAAATAACACCTCTTTTCTATCGTAGTAATGTAGAGAGGCAGGTACAACCGTGTTTTGTGTAGTAACAGCGTTTAGCTCAGGAGTTATTGACTCGGGAAATTCAACTTTACTTAAGACGCCGAGGCGCTTTTTTCCCTCTCGATAGGTGAGTAACGTTGGATTTGCTTTGTTACACAGAACTAATATATGCCATCCTTTGCATGATTATGCTTGTGTGTCATTTTTGCTGGTTTGTTTATCTGCAATCGTATTGTTCTTTCCTTCAGCTATGATAAAGACACATTTCTTTCCATTATTTGCCTGGGTTACGTGTGTTACGGGTTATGTGTGGGCGGAGCTATCAATACAGGGGTGTTTGGGTTAGGGGCGTGTTTGTTTTGGTGATTTCAAATGTCGACAGTGGCTTTCAAAAATCGAAGACCCTGCCTTTAAGACATGAAGCAGGCTGAAGTAACATTGATGTTGCAAACACAATGTGTTGCGTTTAATTCCCATAATCTATTAATTGTAATTAAATGTATTAATGCCTTCAAGTAGCTAATTTCTCACTCTTTTTTAGGTTCATGAGCAAGCAAGCAGCACGTTGTAGGTTTTAAATTAGATTAGATTTCTGATTTCCTATCCTATCCACCGGACTACACAATCACACTGCACTAGACACACTGGACTTTACATACACACTGCATTCACTGCCATCTGCTACCACTAGATACCATCCGATGCACACTTCTGTACCTGTACAATCTCTTTTGCACCTTATAGTATTTAATAATATTTAATTTAATTTATAATATATTTACATATATTTACACATATACATATATAAATGCATAGTGATTATAAAGTGTAGTGCTACTGAAAGGAGGTCCAATAGTACACTGTGTGTACTGACACATATTGCACATGTTCATTTGCTGATTCCATTATCTGGTTGTTAATTGTACATATTGTACACACATTGTACCGGCTATATATATGAGCATACTGCACATTTCACCTGTTGATTTCATTATGTTGTTAATTGTATATATTGTACACACATATTGCACTGACTATATGTATGAGCAAATTGCACATTTTCACTTGTCAACTCATTACCTATATATTTATTGGTATATCTGTACAACTGTTCTGCAATTTCTGGAGTTTGCTCCTAAGAATTTCACTCACCAAGGCACATGTGCTGTGGTGATGTGACAATAAAAGTGACTTGACTTGACTTGATTTGTCCACATGGGGCTGGACAAGATGGGCAAAATCTTTTATCACAATATGTCATTTCATATCTTGTAATGATATACTGTATATAATAGTGTTTGACATTGTGATGGATAAAATTTGTGAACATTTATAACATTTTCTATACATCCTATCACAATCAAGCTCAAGCACAACATAACACCATCCAAATGGAAATTAAAGGAATACAAAATATAAAAAGTAAACTTTTAAATACCATCATGATACTATAATACATATTGTTGCCAGGTGGCACAATGGCTTAGAGGGTTGACTTGCATCTCTGGAGCTGAGGGTTTGATTCCTGCCTCTGGGTTCTCCAGTTTTCTCCCACAATATAAATGTGTGTGTTGTTTATTTTGATTGGCGTCTTTAAATTGTCCATAGTGTGTAAAGTGGGAGTGTGATTGTGTGTGTTATGGGTTTGAACTTTATTCATGGATTCCTACACCTTGTGTACCGAGTCATTTAGAATAGACTCCAGGTTTTTGTAGGGACTACTGAACATGGATAGATGCATATGCATCCTTCCTATTGATAGAAAGGTCATGAATTCAAATCCCAATGCTGCTAAGCTGCCATTGCTGTGGCCCTTAAGCTTCAACTGCTGAGTTGTATAAAGGAGAAATTTAATTATTTTAATAATGTAAACTAGATAAATAAAAAAAAAAAGAAATCACATTAGATTGCATTAAAGCACCATGTCACAGATATACACTTTATTATAATTTTTTTTTACAGGACTATTTCTTATACCTTTTTAACACAAGCTTTCTTATTAACTTATACATATTAATTATAATTATAATATATTAAGAATGCAAAAATAAAGTATCCTTTATTCAGCATCAAGCTTTAGGGATAATTTGAGCAAAATTCCTAGGAAGATCAGCAGAGTGAAGAAGCTTCTCATCATCCATCATCTCACAGACGTGTAGCTAAGGCTTTCAGGCAGGTCCAGCGCTTAGCGCCTTAATGAGCGGAGAGTGAAAAAGGGGATCGGATAGCACCCGTAGCGTCTGAATGCACAGAGCATTTAAACCTCTGGGTTTGAGGTGATGCTAAATAGGAGCTGCTGGATACAGTTTCAGTTTACGCAGAGATTGTTCTGATAATCGCTCTGTTATAGCACTCTTCCAGCACTTACATTAGATGTGATTATAAAGATACTCTGAGCTCTGCGAGCAGTTAAGCCCTGCGGCTTGGAAGTGAGAGGGATTGGTGATAGATGCTCCTGTCATCACAAACAGATTCTTTCTTTTATCTTGCTTTGTCGTCGTTAGAGAGAGTACAGTTTTGTGCATAAATCTGCTGAAGCTTTAATTAGCTTTGTTTTGGAGATTTTCTTTTTCCATGACATTTTAGTAAACTGTTAACCAGGAGGTTAATAAAATACATAAAGGTTCAGTTGATTGAATACTACATTTGCTTTCTATTTAATGGTTAACCAAATTTTTTTTTAATTATAACTATAAATAAGATCAGATTAATTATAACTATAAATAATAATGGTTATGATTTGTTTGATAATGGTACTTTGCTTTTTGTTGCGTTCAATTTTATTTTTTATAGCTAGCTGGTAAAAGTCACAGGGATATATAAATTCAAGGTATAAATGCTATATTTCAAATGTATCCCTAATTAGTAAGCCAGAAGCAACCGTGGCAAAGAAAAACTCCCTGAGATGATATGAGGGAGAAGCCTTGAATTTGACTATAGAGAAAATAAACACACTGTCTGTCTGTCTGTTTAGCTCTTTTTGTTCTTGTCATTTCTCTAACCAGACAAGAGCGAATAAATAAAATAATAAACCATCATAACCTCCTTTTTCTGACTGAATGTCTCTAGCTAGTCTGTAGCAATTCTTTTGGGCCAATAAGCTGTCTGCATACATTTACATAAAGCATAAAGTTCCTAATGTTAGTTTGTAAAGCAGGGGTCACTGTGTGTGCATGCATGGGTTGGTGTTTGGTACAGACTAAAATTCTCTGAGGAATCACAGACAGCGATGCCACAAACAGTAAAAATGTGTGTTAATAGCAGTAAGGGAAAAAGTTTTGTAGTATTCCCATTTCAAAGGTATTAAAGTATAAATGAACACATAGATGCGACAAAACCCCATTTTTGTACTTGAGTAAACAAACGCTCTGGTAAATTCAAGTTCTCTCAAGTAATATTAGAAAAGTCTAATCTAATATTATGTTTTCAAATTTTACTTTCAGAAAGAATTTCAAAAGTGATTATTAGCCATGGCTAGCAAGCTTCATCTTTATTTGTAAGATCTTAAATGTATGTTGATCAGGTGAACTCTGATGATACAATGCTACCTAAACGCTAAATGCTAATAGCTTGCTCTCACAATGCAAACTGAGCATGGAGCACTAGATGAATGTACAGTGATGGATATCGTGTCTCATTCTTTAGTTAGAAATTTCAATTCCATCTCATTTTAGTTGTCTGATGCTACAACGCCATCTTATGACAAATGAAAATGTAAATATAAATGCGCTTCCTGACTCTGGTGATAAATGGAAAAGAAATAGCTTCATATTTCTTTACTAATAAATGATTCACAAACTCTTTCTCCGAACAGTGATAGAGTTTTTCTTTAATCATCTCCATGTTTAGGAAACGATCCACTTCAGAGATTGAAGAAACTATATGTAGGTTGAGACATTTTTAGATGGTGCAGGGTGGAGACAGTGATGGGAGACCGTGAGGAGTGTTGTGGATGAGGTGGATGGTCAGGAATAGGACATCTACAATGGAGGTGATTATACATAATGTTGCTTTATCTGTACTCTGTTAAGCCCTGGTAGGACATTCAGTATGGTTGCCCAGGGTTAAACAGTCCCTTGCTTTATGCAGGTTCAAGTTTAGGTCATGCCCCACCCTCTTTCCTCTTATGACTTGGCTGCACTTGTTATGGTTATTGTTTATTCGAGGCTAGACGTCTCGGTGGCTTCATGAGGCTGGCCTCTTGAAATGCAAGCCTGCATATCTTAATTCCCATAGTTTTCTCTCAGTGGCCAGCCTTTTTCTAAAAAGTAAAGATTCTCATTCTCTGGTTCTTGTGTAGAATCTATATACGTGATATCTTTTCTCTCATCTCAAGACTGTTATTTCTAGCCTCGTTGTTTGCTCAGAAAGCTCTCTTTGTGTTGCGCTGGCCTCTTCTAGCTACTGCCTAGCTTGTGAATGTGAACGAGGGCATTGTCCGTTCTCGCAGACTCTCCTGAAACACGACACCTTTTAAAATAAAAAGCAGACCATGCCTTGCACTCGGAGCTACCGAGCGAGAATGAAATGTTTAGGGAGGAAATATTATGAAGAGCGGTTTCTGGAGGATTGGGAGAGTGTGTGCCTCAGGATCCGGGTCGCTGAGGGATTTAGAGCAGGACTTAGTCTGGGATTGAGAGGTGTTTAGGAACTGTCAATCAGAACGGCGGCAGCTGAACTACAATAGTGTGAGGTCACTAGGCTAAAGACCAGATGGGATTTTTGACACTCCGTCTCAAGACACTGCAAAGTAGCAGCTTGTTCTTTAGTGGATGCTCGAATACCTTTGATGCCATGATTTGTGATGGTTAATACTTTGTGTGTGTGAGTGCAGGCGCACACTGCAGTGCCCTTGGCATTTTATCTTTAGAGAGACTTCATCTGCCTGCTTCCTTTCCCTCCCCTGCAGAGTAAAGATTGTTTCAGCATATTTTTAGGCTGTTGAATAATGAATTACCTGAAGACAGTGGGGATGCCAACACACACACACACACACACACACACACACACACACACACACACACACACACACACACACACACACACACACACACACACACACACACACACTCTCTCTCTCTCTCTCTCTCTCTCTCTCTCTCTCTCTCTCTCTCTCTCTCTCTCTCTCTCTCTCTCTCTCTCTTTCTCTCACTGTTTTAATCTTCCAAGTGGATGTTTGTGAATGACGCTTTGTCTGCATTTTGCATGAATGATTTACTGGTGCATTTGTGCTGCAATATCCAAAACTCAGAGAAAAACAGCTTCTATTTGGTATAAACTATAAGATTGCCACATGCTAAAATATATTTACCATTATTTTAAGTGTTTCTATTCTTCTGAGAGTAACTGAAGTCTCTTGTGGGTAAAAAAACAAAAACAAAAAAAAAACAGAGTCTTGATAAACACACGTTATGTGTAATGCATCACTGGTGTGTTTTAAGCTAGACACCACATGCAGTTATGACTCACTTAAGCCATTCATTCACTTTATACATTCATTGTCTAGTATGTGGAAATGGCCATTTTCAACCATAATATTCATAACCTTAAGCATATTGGAAACAATGAGATCCTTCTCATTACAGCTAGGTGTTTGGGCATCATTTACTAACACGGATTTCTCCCCCTTTTTCTATTGTAGATTCAGATCTAGGTTGTTGTTGGTTGAAGTGAATAAGGAGGAATTAGTGCAACTGCTACACATTCGACACTGTTCTTAACTTACACTGAGAAAAAGAGAAGAATGTTATATTATTTCTGTGCATTTCAATTCATTTTCATACAATGAGAAAAATATTTACGCTTTGGAATCTTCATAATCATTTTTCTCTCACCCTTCATTATTGATACAGATGCGTTATATGGTAAAAAATCTGTGGATACCTGACCATCACATCGATACCACAGTCAGAAGCACACAGTTGTCTCGAATGTATTTTTAATGATGTGGAGATAATGCTGTAGAGTTCACTTTACTGGAACTAAAGGGTCAAATATTTTTCAGGAAGATGATGCCGCTGTGCACAAAATGAGCACCATGAAAAAGGAAGACATAGTTTCCCAATTAAAACTGATTTCAACCCACTGAACAGCTTTGGGGATGAACAGAGTCACAGACCTCCTCAGCACCTGAACTGACTATATCTGTTGTAGCTGAATAAGCAAATCCCCTCAGCCATGTTTCAAAATCTAGTAGAAAGTCTTTCCAGAAGAATGGAGCTTATTACAACAGCTAAGGAGGACTAAATCTGCCATGGGATGTTGTATATGAGTGTTATGGTTAAATGCCTTCAACTATTTGGCCATGGTGTGTATTTTGGTTACACTTGTAATTCTGAACTTCAGTAGTTACCTTAACTCAAGCTAAACTGTGTGGTTTCCATACCATAACGTAATGATTTTTAAAGTAGGATTTGGGGAACCCAGGTGTCTATGAAGCATATTCCTCTGGTAATGGTACATTTTGGGAATTACTGTTGAAGCATAATATCAGGAAAGAACCCATATTCACAAAGCAGGTTAAGGCCTCCTATGAATTCTTGTTGTCAGAGTCTACAGTCTGACTATTTTGCAAAGGTAGCTTTTGTATAAAGACAATTAGCGATATCAATAAAAGCGTTGTATCTTCTTTTAAAGTAGTTACTTATCTATCCACATAGGAAATTGGAGCTTTGTCTGTTTCTTTGTTTTCAAGCTCACAAATAACTGAACGATCTTGTAGTCTGTGATTTGTAACAAGCTAGCCTTGATAAGAACGTGGAAAAGACAGACAGACAGACAGACAGACTGACTGTTAGGTCATCAGAGTCTTTAACATGGGTCACATTAAGTCTCCCTTGCATAACAGATTTTTAAATCTCTTCTCACACTAAAGCACCAAGTATAGAAATAGGCTGAGTTCTTATGATATATTAAGCAGTGTTTACTGTGTTGTACAGGTATACTGCAATAACAGAAATTAAACTGAAGTTATTTTACTTATGGAAGATAGGCCTGGAGTGAACTTATAAAATATGTTTAAATGTGTTTCTTTCTCTCTCTGTAGGCTTTGGATGTGGATCGCAGTGTGCTCTACAAAATGAAGAAGTCAGTGAAGGCTATTTACACCTCAGGACTAGGTGAGTGATTGCAGTTCTTTTCCATTAACACCTCTCTCTCTCTCTCTCTCTCTCTCTCTCTCTCTCTCTCTCTCTCTCTCTCTCTCTCTCTCTCTCTCGCTCTCGCTTGCCAGTGTGTCTCCTGACATCTTTGTGCACTGCTGGTAATGCTCTTTTGTTCTGTTTGTGTGTGGGAATACTTTTACCTTTACATTTATGGCATTTGGTAGACACTCTTATCCAGAGCAACTTACATTTGATCTTATTTTTTTATACAGCTGAGAAATTGAGGGTTAAAGGCCTTGCTCAGGGGCTCAGCAGTGATACATTGGTGGACCTCTCAACCGTCCAATCAGTAGTCCAACACCTTAACCACTAGGCTTCCTCATATAGTTCAGTGTGATATGTTTAGTTTGGAGCTGAAGTGCGTATTGGGAATTTTTTTATCTATATCTAAATATATACAACAAAATGCAGTAGCATTCTGAAAGACTTTGCTGCTTTGTTTTTATTGACAAGTGACAACTGGAGTAGAAGATAATAACCAGAAACATGTAGCAAAATGTAGGAAAGTTACAGTTTTAATCTGCCACGAACCAATAAATCAAAAAAAGGTGAACAGCTACAGGGCTTTGTGGATATAATGCATCCAGTAAAAAGTAACAAGGTGACTAAAATACCAGTGGGATGGTTTAGGGATGTACCGATACCACTTTTTCTCTTCCGATCCGATTCCGATACCAGAGTTTGCCAGTATCGGCTGATACCGATCCGATACCTGTGTTCTTTTCTACATTTAAAACTAAAGAATGTATACAACTCGTTTAGTTATTAAGATTCATTTGTTTCTAGCAAAGAAATTTGGATCGGTCACGCACCGCCGATACCCACTCAAAATGCTTGGATCGGCGCTGATACCGATCCAAAATATCGGATCGGTGCATCCCTAGGATGGTTACAATTAGTAGCATAGAAGTAATTGTTCGTAATTAACATTTATTTAGTGTTATGAGTTAAGTATAAAGTATCTGGACTTTTGGTCTGACTCTGGCCAGGTAGAAGGTACCGGATCACACACCAAGGAGAAATCCTGTGGATTTATGCCATAAAGGACCATGACCTGTTTAAAACCGTCAAAACAATAAACAACATAAACACAGTTGTCTGCTTTACATCTTTTAAATGAAGCCTTTTTTTCTTATTGTTAACAGATTAAATATAGGATGATGTGCAATTGAAGTACAGAATAAAATTCAGTTATTGTGACATGGAAAGTGATGAAAGCCTGATCATTGTTGAGAAACGTTGAATAGATTTCAGCGGCGTGTTTACACCTCGTGTTCTATGGAATAAAAACACTGTCAATAATAATCGTATGTAATTCAAAGCATTTGTGTGTAAATTTTAATTTTGCGGAGTTGGATCCCAAAATCTATGGCCACGACAGTTTACAGATACGAGATTTTGTGTGTTTGTTCAAATACAACTCCAAAATGTACGACTCTGACAGTTTACACACACAATGCTTGTTTTCACAACACCTCTTTTTCACACACGAAAACGGTCTGCGAAACAACTGTCAAAAATACGTCATCAAGTAAGTCTGTGGAAGTGAATTTGGGAGAGGTCGGTGAAGGAACTGATGCAACTGATGTCTTGCTATCAAGTCTGAAGGGGAATCATCTAAAGAAGTCACAGCATTCTGAATTAATCCATGGAGCACCATCCAAACCCAAGATTTTTATCAGCCAGGTCAGATTTCACTTACAAAGAATTTGACTTGCCAATCCCTCTATTAATACAGATCAAATAGGAACAATGCAGTAAATTAGTAAAGTTAAACTGCTTAACTGCTCTTTTCTTGGCACTGCTGTCATAAAGGAGGGTGACAGAAGACAAGACACAGCTGTTGGCCTCTACAGATTGGCTGTCAAGAAGATAAGGAAAAAAAGAATTGCACCTGTTCTTCATCAATACATAAAAACGCAGATATTTTCCTTTGTATTTTTCCATTATATAATGCTTTATGTGGTATTCCATGGATTTAGTATTTGAGGAAAAAACAACAGGTGGATGGAAACAGTAATGAAGACTTCATAATCCTGCAGCTGAAGGGAAAAGGAGCTGAACTGGCTTTGACAGATCGTGGATTAAGCCGTAGCCTCACACATGCCTTGTCGAGCCTCTAAACTGCTGTAGATTAGATAACACAAATGCTGATTTGGATGTGTTAAGAGCTGAGTTGGAGAGAATCGGGGTAGTCATCCTTCACAGCGTTTCTCTGCTTGCACACAAATCCAAACCTTGCAACCTTATAGTGTTGACAAAGCTTTAAAACGTTTAATTATACTTGAGTACTCAAGCCTGAATTTGGTGAGGCCATCCCCATAGTGAGACATGTGAACGGTGTCCTGTGGTGTGGACTGTCAATCCTGATATGTGTGTGTTTGAGTGTGTGTATTATTCTGCCCTGGCGTGTTCTGCTAGCTCTGATAGTTCCTTTTATGTGAAATGTATTGGGGAACACTTTACAAAACACGTACACACAGAGCTGGAGCCTCACACTGCTACACTGCTGAGCTGGGCTTTTTAGGAACACTGCAAACACTGTTCAGGCTCCACAGTTGTGTTCCATAGAGAAGGACAGCTGTGCCAAGACACACCTTCTGTTGGGGTGTGTGTGTGTGTGTGTGTGTGTGTGTGTGTGTGTGTGTGTGTGTGTGTGTGTGTGTGTGTGTGTGTGTGTGTGTGTGTGTGTGTGTGTGTGTGTGTGTGTGTGTGTGTGTGTGTGTGTGTGTGTGTGTGTGTGTGTGAAACCCTTATTTACGCCACAAACGGAGTTCCCACAACTGCTTTCTTGTCTGTAGAGGAGTACAAAAGCCTCGTTTGATTAAGCAAATGCATAGGCCAAGGGCTGGTGCTAAAATTAATGTGGCACCCAACCCACACCTGCATTTGAATTTTACTGATCTACAACATCACAGCATTTACAGCCTTATGTATTGGCATTGTTGTAGCACCAATTATAAAATACTAGCACACACAAGGATATGATCATTTTTTTAATTCAATAATAAGCTTCTAATAACTGGTTTTAAAAGCCTTTTTGGCCTTAATCCAGCTGTCTGGATCGTAGACGATGACAGATTTTGAAATAATTCAAAATAAGATCAATTAGAAGGATATATCACTGCTAAAAGATTCTGTTTTGAGTATTGCCATTCCAACACAGAAAGCCATTCAACTGAAGTGAAACACTGAATTGAATCACTTGTGGCATCTTGGTGGTGCTGGGATTTGACCTCATATCCTTCTGGTCAGTATTCCAGCAACTTAACCACTGAGCGTCTACTGCTCTACTGGGTTTTTGGGTAGCTTTACCACATCCCTTAGTGTGCTCAGAAAAAAAAAACATCTCTAAAGTTTATGTATTATGCTTTAGATAGACACAGGCCTTTAAGGTTAGTGTTTGTTGAAGTCCATGTACTCTGATGCTGGCTTGAGTGGAGCACATTCAAATGCATATTTGCATAAAAACAGCTGAAAACCCCATTCTATAAAGGTAATGTAAAACCACTACTACAACCAACCGTACGTAAACAGAGCAGTGACCCATGAACTAGCTTTGACAGATAATGAATTGTTGTTGTCCACACTTCCATTAGATAACTCTGAGGATTTTATGAGTTATTAGCCTCTTTGTTTTATGCTGATTAATGAGCCTATTGGCGTTCAAATGCTGTAGTTTACTCTTGGCCTTAGATAACACTACATAATTATTTACGACCCTGTACAAAAGCTTCAGTCTACTCCAGCCATTATTAGATTACTAAAAGATACAAGACTGATGACTTTGGCATTTCATAGAACGGTTGGGGGTTGAACAGGATCATATGGGTTTGGTACAGAGATAAACAATGGACAGAATTGAAATGGCTCAATTGTGATATATGCTAGCTTGCATTTTGTGTATAATTTAATGGTGCGGTCACCTTGTAACACACAGGACATAGTGCATAGCTTTGTAAAGGATGAAAAGCAGGAGGAGGAGGAGGAGGAGGAGACAGCACCAGTGGTGTATTACCTCTTATATTTGTAGCTCGACCTTAATATCCGGTTTCTCTAAGTGTCTCTAAACGTGCATTATTAGCATAAAATTCATGGCACAAAATAGCACCCAACTTAGCATATAATAGAGTAGATGCAGTCCGTGTATGAGAATATTTCTAATTCTGCATCAAAATACTTCTCTTTTTCATTCTTCAGGCTTCTCACATAATGTGATTCCATCCACATTTTGATCATTTTAATAGTATTTCAAAAAATGCTGGCTAAAGAAAATGGAAACCATTGCACTTTTCCATTATTACCCCAGTGCTGTTAAGTCAGCGAGGCAAACATTTTAGTCCAAGAGCCTCAGCCAAACACATGCTGTCATGTACACTGAAACACATATTTACTACCATTATTATTATTTTTTCTTTAATAATTAAACGGTTCTCACTATGTGTTTATTGCTCAGTATTTTTTTTTTATTGACATCGACTTTTCCACTTTTTCAGTGTTTAGGCGATGTAAATCTCTAAATGTTTCAGTTTACGTTTCCATACACAAATGTTCCAAATTTGAATAAAAACAGGAAATATATAGACTACATTTGTTTTTCCAAATGAAGTGGAAGAGTCACCTCAGGCTTGATCATTGTGGGTAAATACAAACAGTTAAAACTAATATTAGACTAATATTAATCTTGATTTTTTGTATTATAGTAATCTTCATATGTCCATTGTTAAAAGCACTATACAAATACATTTGATTTGAATTGAAAAAGAATTCATGTTTAGGGTAGAGTAATAAACGTAGTTGTGTACAACAGAGCACACTTGCTTTCTGCAGACTTTAAATGCACTATATTAGATTGGATGGGTTAAGTGCTTCATTTTGTTTTGGTGAATTAGGAACAGCTTGTGACTGTTTTACGTGAAACTGAAAAGCTTAACTCGGAGGAGTACAAAGCTGTGACTCAATGTCTTTAGAGAAAAGTGTCGCTTTGGGACTGAAGTGGGGGTGTAGATTCTGAACTCAGTAGGAGACTGGTCTTGTACCTGAATGCACACTCGGTCAGCTAGCTAAGGGTTATTCAATCAAGGCTTTTGTTATATTCTTTCAGGCTGATTGGTGTTTTGTAAGGCACTTTTCTCAGGCAGCAAATCTAACCCTGCCAAGAATTTGATAAACATGCTCTTGCTCTTAGTCATTGTTTCACCATTTCTGGATGTGCTGGAGAACCTGCGCTGCATTCTTTTTCTGTATTCCGCTGCTCTGACGCACGTGTTTTTAAATGAAATAATGAGCTCCATACCTGGTTAACATGTTTTCATAGGTGTTCTGGGTGCAGTTAAAAAATAACTCTGAGATCAGGACTTAAAACCATGCACTTGAAAACTGGATATGTAGTTTCGAAAAATTCCATTTTTTTGTTGGGAGTGCAAGACACATGGGTTAAAGGTGGGAAAAACAGTTTTTACACTCCATAATGTTTTTGAGTATGCAGAGGCTGTTCTAACTGCAGTGAATAACAAGTGCTTTATCTGGCACACAGACGAGGAAGGTGTTGTGCCTATATTAAATTATAAAAGGGTGAAAGATAAGCAGAATGAATTTATTTATCAATTACTTTTAAAATACTACAATATCCAAAGTGCAAAGCTGTTTTCCATCCATCCATCCGTCCATCCATCCATCCATCCATCCATGTCAGAGTCACAGTAAAGTTTGAGAGAATAGTTTGTCTCTCCGAACAACACTAGCATTTCCTCAAATGTTTAAACATTTGAAAACCCATCCCCATCACCTTTTTTTTCTTATTTTGTCATTATGGATAGACTAATTTTGACTTCCACATCAGCCAAGCATAAAAACACCCATACCACTTTTTCAAATTTCAGACTCATGGTTTGTTTATTGCCATTTTTTAAACTCTGCATACAAGTCTGGATGGAAAACTTGATAACAATGAGAGCTGGGTCAAAAAAAGAAATGGAGAGACCGGCAGAGCGAGAGAGAGAGAGAGAGAGAGAGAGAGAGAGAGAGAGAGAGAGAGAGAGAGAGAGAGACTGACAGAACTGGAGCATGCATTGTCCTTGTTTGTAGCGAACCTGAGGTGTGCTGAAGATGCCTGCCTGCTGTGTGAGCTGTCATCGTACAGCACTAGCTGGGACTTCTTTCAATTACAGATGACTGTGTCTCAGTTGAAGCTGCACACTCAGACTTCTGGGTAAAAACTCGCATAAAAACTTAAATTTGAGATCCTAGCTCGAGCTAGAAAGCATAAGTGTGATTAGTAGTCAGGTGTAGAGAGCTGTACAAGCTATAGGGAAATGTAGCCACAGAGGGGAATATTGACAGCATGACTCAGCAAAACTACATGATTACACACCCTTTTATCCTACATCCTGAATAAATTGCATTTTTCTCTCTCACTTAGATCTCCCCAAGTGTGTGTTTTATTTTTGTTTATAGAAACGCTGAGGGATTTTGAAATAATGGCTGAATGACACGGCTGTTTGTTTTACGTCTGTCTCCAGGTGCAGTGAGGACAGGTGTAGTGCGTACGTTACTGACAATGTCGCCCCTCCCCCCGTTCGCTGAGGAGAAATTTTAGCCATTCGCTCTATTAGTTGTATGTGTCAGAGATTGTGATAGAATTCTAGACAGTGGGAAATAACTAAGAAATTAATTGCTATGAATGAATATTTTTATGACGTTTTTGTGCTTCAAGTGCCCCATGAGTATTTTTTGTGCATCTGAGAATACAAAAAAGAACGCAGGCTTGTATAAGTGACACATTTTGTAGTCCACTTGTTTGGTGCATTGTGAAAACAAAGTTGTGTCAGGCTGCTTCACATATTGCTTTAAAAAAAGTGTTATGAACGTGCATAGCTCTTGTATTGTCACCTAACACAAAAACAACTCAGGAAAAAAAAGCTCCCGAGTGGTGCAACAGAATTGCAAGAGTACCACATCATCCCGAGATCACAAGTTTGAATCCTGATGATGCCATAGACAGTCACAGTATGACCAGGACTCTAAGAGAGCAAAATTGGCTGCGCTCTCGGGGAGGGAGGAAGGGAGAGGTGGAATACTCTCTCTTCCCCATCAATCATTCCCAGTCACTGGACATGGGCTTCTGTGAGCTCCTGTTGCTTGAGCAGTGGTTCAAAAAGTTGAGGACCAATTGATAGCTTTTGCCCTGCTTGGTTGGTAGTTGGCTTGCGATACAGGAGAAATGCCTGATAGGTGGGAACTGGCCATGATTAAATTATGGACCAAAGACAAAGTTGAACAAAAAGTCACACTTATGGCTTTCCATGGAGTCATCTGGTCTGACAATATGAAGTAGCTATATGATTGTAGCTAATGGAGTGCCTGTGGCACTAGCATTAACTAGGAATTTTAGCGACTATATAATACTGTTATTAATACTGTATGCATGTTTTTATCTAACCCAAACCACTCGCAACAGTTAGAACTACATGTACTAACTCTATGACACAAAATCATAGCTTTTCGGCCAAATCATTTAAAGCGAGTTACACGTATTCATATTTTTTTTATAATACTACAGTAAAGGTGTGAACATGTGATTTGAGATCTCATCACTGCAGAAGGACAACAGAGTTGTCAGAGTTGAAAATGCTTGTTTCCATTTGGTTCCATTTTAACAGGACTGAGTATGGTTCATTTAACAAAAGACCTACATGTACAAATATCCTTAATATGAGTTGTAAAATATCTATCTTTAAAACTGTGTGATTGTACATGTGTATACATATGACCAGGTGAGTGAGTCTGTATCTGAGCCAAGGAAGTACGTCTATCTACTATGACATAATTAAACACGGATAAGTTTCAAGCTCCTATCTGAACTCTGAATTTTTAGGCTCCCACGATAGTCCTGAATATGTCAGTTTTAAGTCATTTTGCAGATTATATTAAGAGGTACGTTGTCCAGTGAGGGATCAGTTTTGTTTGTTGAAGATGTATGTATGTCTTGCATGTATGTATTTGATTTTAGATATTTAAAAAAAAAATTCTTTACATAAAATAAAGCTTCATTTAAATATGTATGTCGTTCCAAGTGGTTGAATTGAGTAACTTTAACACAATTCATTTTTGCATATCTGAGCTGAGAATCAAACCAACAGTGTTGGTGTTTTGCAACAAACAAGTTACCACTAGAATATTTTCTACCGTGAGTGCTTTAAACCCCTTCATTTATTACTATAGTTCTGGTTTCCATCAGCTCCAACATCCTCATGAGATTTCACAAAGTAACTGGTTTCCGTTAACATTATGCAATCACGTTCACTGTACAGTACATCATTCAAATTAGTCATCAGAAGGATGTTTAAATGAAGTTTAGTATAAGCAAAAGTAATATTTGCTTTTGTAATACGTAATATTTTTATGCAAACTATATGTAATATTTTTTCATAAAATCTGACTGACCACATTTTCCTTTTCTCGTTGTTTGAAAAACACGTCATAATATAGAATAATCATCCAAAGTCCATTGTCCTGTCTAAACTCAATGTATGTGAGTGTGAGTTCTTGTTTGTTTTAAACAGAACTCCTGAGAAATATATGTATAATTTGTCTTGGGTTAGTGCTTACACATTTAACCCAAACATTATTAACATTATGGATGTCGCTGAGCTAAGTTGCAGTGTTCAGTGGGGGTCTTTTTAAGTGACTGGCGAAGAAATGCACATATAGCAGAAGATAAAACTATTTGTCAGTTCTTTGAGATGCAATGCTAAATCATAAACATTTGGCTGGCTTAACTGAAATGAGAGAACTGTTTTCGGTGCTCAGCAGTTTACAGTCACGGATGAGCAGGTAAGGTTTAACTTTAGTGCAACAAAATAGCAAAAAAAATCTCACCAGGTGCTGAGTGAGTCAGGGAGAGAGTCAGGGATAATGTGTGTGTCTGTGTGTGTGTGTCTCTGTGTGTGTGACAGACATGCAGACAGACAGGCTCACAGACAGGCCCACAGACAGGCCCGCAGACCGGCAGACAGGCAGACATGCAGACAGGCAGACCGACAGACATGCAAACCGACAGGCAGGCAGACAGGCACACCAACAGGCAGGCAGACAGGCACACCAACAGGCAGGCAGACAGGCACACCGACAGGCAGGCAGACAGGCACACTGACAGACATGCAGACAGGCACACCAACAGGCAGGCAGACAGGCACACTGACCGACATGCAGACAGGCACACTGACCGACATGCAGACAGGCACACTGACAGACAGACACACCAACAGGCAGGCAGGCACACTGACAGACATGCAGACAGGCACACTGAGACATGCGGACAGGCACACTGACAGGCAGGCAGACAGGCACACCAACAGGCAGACAGGCACACTGACAGACATGCAGACAGACACACTGACCGACATGCAGACAGGCACACTGACAGGCAGGCAGACAGGCACACCAACAGGCAGACAGGCACACTGACAGACATGCAGACAGACACACTGACCGACATGCAGACAGGCACACTGACAGGCAGGCAGACAGGCACACCAACAGGCAGACAGGCACACCAACAGGCAGACAGGCACACTGACCGACATGCAGACAGGCACACTGACAGGCAGACAGGCACACCAACAGGCAGACAGGCACACCAACAGGCAGACAGGCACACTGACCGACATGCAGACAGGCACACTGACAGGCAGACAGGCACACCAACAGGCAGACAGGCACACTGACCGACATGCAGACAGGCACACTGACAGGCAGGCAGACAGGCACACCAACAGGCAGACAGGCACACCAACAGGCAGACAGGCACACTGACAGGCAGGCAGACAGGCACACCAACAGGCAGACAGGCACACTGACCGACATGCAGACAGGCAGGCAGACAGGCACACCAACAGGCAGACAGGCACACTGACAGACATGCAGACAGGCACACTGACAGGCAGGCAGACAGGCACACTGACAGACATGCAGACAGGCACACTGAGACATGCGGACAGGCACACCGGCAGACAGGAAGAAAATGTTTCCAGTCCAAACAGAGCCACTGTGGACTCTGTACACACTGCTGAGCTTGGAGAATTATTGTCACAACATTAGGTACTTTTTTTTTTAAACCAAGGAAGTGTCTTCTGAAGTTTCCAACTGTGAATGTCAGACAATGCGGATAAATTGAAATTCATACCTACTTTACCGAGACAGTCATTCTAAAATTGCTAGGAATTCTTTATATATATATAATATACACCCACACACACACACACACACACACACACACACACACAAACCACACATACATACATACATATATACATACATACATATACACACACACACACACACACACACACACACACACACACACACACACACACACACACACACACACACACACATACCACACATACATACATACATATGTGTGTATATATATATATCTAAAAATGCTTCAGAACTGAGCAGCTTTAAACCCTGAGGCCCTTGCCAGTAGTCAGTGCAGGTTTTGTTAGTAGTTATTCGTACTTGAGTGTATTCGCTGTGAATTGAAGGCTGATGAGTCACAGTGCAGAAGCAGATGTTTGGAAGGTAGCAAATCTTCACACTTCTCCGCTTGCTCTCTCACACCCCCTCAAGCTTCTCTCCTTTTCAGAGCATAACATTGGCATGATGTCTTTTGTGGATGTTTAGTGTGAATGAGCTGCCTTGAATTTTAGCCGTTAAATCTCAATGTGCTGGCACTGAGGCTTGAAGTGACTGCGTGCTCCTCTGGCGTTTGGGTTATAGATATCATGGAGAATTCCTGGAGTCTTGTTTTTAAATGCTAAGAAGACTCCTGGCTAGTATTGGTGCATTGTGTCCATTGCAGGCGCAGTAGTCATTTTTACATTGCCATTCCATTGTTGCTAGGACTACTTAGGACATTTTTAAATAATATTTTACAGCATTTCAGTGATAGGATTTTTTCTTGTGATAGGATTTTTTCTTTTTTTGACAGATTTTTTCACAAGAATCTGAACAAACTGATTAAAACATGCATCTGTTGAAGTAATGCCAAGACTCCTTTTTTTTCTTTTGTTTTGGGTATATCTTTCTTGTTTCCTTTGGGCCATCTCCAAAATGACAGCACGCTACTGCCTCATTTCCTGCCTCATTATGTCCTCTCAGTACAGAGACAATGGCTCAGAGAAAAAGAAAGAACGCAACTGACATTGATCTTTACAAACTCCACTTTAGCCTAATGTATTATTCATCAGAGGCCAGTAATTCTGGTCTATGTGCCCATATTTCAGGGTGGTAGAGTACGGGTAAGTAACTGAGCTGTCGAGCTCTATTTCACAGTCAGTAAAGGTTTGTTACTCGCTGTCTGTGGGCTAGATTTAATTAATTCACAAAAAATTAGCATGATCGTATGGGTATGTCACAAAAATATTAGTGTGCATCTATATTTATGTCGTCAAATATTTTGAATGGACAAAAATCATCTTCTGAAACATTTGATCTAAATTTAAAAATGACTCGTCCGTAATTTTTTTATAGTTGTTTGTACAAAAACTATTGAACTAGAGCACAGCAAGGAAATCAAACACTTGGCACCAAAATTTTTGTTGTATATTGGCGTTAAATTTAATAATGAGTTAATGACCCAACAGCTATGCAATAGTTTGAATGCACTGTAAACCTCTTTTTTCGAACTTTTTGTTTTTTAATTGTCAGTAAATGATTTCAAGATAGCTAATCTGTTATTAAGGGAAGTGGTAACTCAGTGGTTAACACAATGGGCTACTGATCAGAAGGTCATGAGTTCAAGTCTCTATCAAGCTGCTTCTTGAGCTCTGGATCCTTTAACTCTCAAATGCTCAGTTGTGTAAATGCAATATATTGGTGTCTGCCAAATGGCGTAAAATTGTAAATAATTTGAATCTAATTTAGAAATTGATGAACATGGACAGAAAAATTGAAAGGGCAAAATCTGGATACTAATAGGGTCTCGATCAACCTTAAGAGGAATATACGTAACTTATATAACTTACAATCTTACTTTAACTGCTTCATCAAACAAGTACTTGTTGTTTTCCCTGTTTAGTCACCAATAGCTGATTAAACTATAATGAAATTTTAAAAGGTGTTTAAAAATATAGTCACAATTTTATTTTTCTTTAGTGACTGTTTTGTCTGATGCACTGTTTTAAATATTGCAGAAACTCAGACGGACATTACGTATATGAGTAACTGTTGAGCCGATGACCACAAAAGCAGACATAACACGTAATACCACGACTTTTAAACACTGCAGATGTTGATTCTAACCCCCACTGACACACACATATAGCCTGTAATGCACTTGTACAACATGTTTAGACTTGTGTATTACACACTTTCCCAGAGGCAAACTGAAAAGAAGGCTAATTGCGAACACCAGAGGATCTCCGGTGTTGTTGGGGGAATTAACGAAACACTCGTTTGTCATTTTTCACATGTTCTCTCATGTTAACATGGGCAAAAGGATGTAGATAGGGAAATGATAATCCTGTTTAACTGGACATGGGGAAGTTCTGGGTTTTTGGACGTGTTTAAATTGGCTGCTATCGGAGGCATTTGGTCTTATCTCATGCAGAGTGGAAATAAAGGGATTGAAATAATAAGCAGATTCCATGTGTCTGGTTTAACACAAAAGGAGTGAGAGGAAAAAACGCTCCAACCAAGGAGACAACGGGAAGTGAGATAGAAGAGCAATCTGTTTCACTGAGAGCTGGTCATTTTTTTCTCTAAAAAAAAAACATATTTTTCAGCTTTTTGGCTGCTCAGATACCTTACAACAGTTAGCATATTTTGTAACGTCATGTCGTAAAGGATGATTTTTCATCATGAGTTATGTTTTTTTGCTCTTAGAACATCTAATACTCTCCATGGTCTGATTTTGTGTCATTACGAACAAAAATGGTAGACGACAACCATTTCGTCCTGGCAGTGTCAGCAAATTTTGCTTAAAATAGTACCAGTGGCGTCAGTCACTGTTATTATCTTACCGTCTTTGTAGACGTCTTTCGAATGTCTCATCACACTTGTATCATGACGAAACAAAGAAAGGACATGACCTGCAAAGAAATAGGGGATGAATTACTACTTCTGCTTGTGTAGCTAAGTTATTCATATGCTTAGTTTTTTTTTACCAGCGTAATGAAATTTTAAAGCTTTCCAGTTGAATAACTACATGTCTGTGTCACCGCATGCTGTCGCCATCATTTATATGAACAAGAACATGTTATCTCCTAGTCTGTTACACAACTCTTTTTGGGAATCACACAGTATGAAGCAAAAGAGTCTAATATCTTAAATGATTATGGCCATGTGCTGATCATAGGTCTTGGTCCTTTACTCAAGTTTACAGCAGAATGTATTACAGGTCATGTTTTGACTTCTCTCCTTTCAGCTCATGTTGAGAATGAGGAGCAGTACACTCAAGCTCTGGAGAAGTTCGGCGAGAACTGTGTGTACCGGGATGACCCTGACCTTGGCTCAGCCTTCCTCAAGTTCTCTGTATTTACCAAGGAGCTCACCGCCCTATTCAAGAATCTGGTGAGAGCTGTTTGTGTGTGTTAATGGAGTTGTGCATATATATGCTATGCTAGAAAAATTGCATCTTAGCAAGTGACAATATCATAAATATCGTCACATGTACCAGGGGTTTCTTATTATCTTATTAACAGTGCAATAAATCGTATTGCCCATTGCTTCTTTTCAGAAATATATGTTTATAAAATTAATAAAATGACCAAAAACATCTGCCACAAAACAAGACTATTTCAATCATTAAATTCTAAAAAAATTAAATAATAAAAAAGTATTTTTTTGATCACTAGGCAATATCATCAAAATTCTGTCTGTCTGTCTGTCTGTCTGTCTGTCTGTTTGTCTGTCTGTCTGTCTGTCTGTCTGTCTCTCGTTAATTGCATTTTTGTAAACTGTTAAACGTCCATAATAACATGGTGGTTACGTTATTTAATATATTATTAGAAAAGCATCTATACTCTAGCTAGACATCAGTCAATTTAGTATTTTTTCCCGCCATTATGACAAAACATTAACTCATACCACAGTTTAATTTCTGTAGTAATAAATAATAAGCGTATTCTTTCGTCATGTTCCGAATGTTTCTAGTTTGATACGCTGGCCGATGTGTTAAGTCGAACCTTTATCACTGAAAGCGTTTCCAGACCTGACATGAAAGACATTAATTTGTGCCATATACTGCAAGTGATCTGTGAGGCGTGTAAAATGTGAGCTCATGTGCTCCGTTGTGTTTGTTAGAAGGTCAAGCTCGCAATGTTTTTGTACGATAATTGCATGGCTCACAGATAACCAGAATAAACATAACTGTATTGTGTATATATAGTGAATACATTCGTCTGTCCCTATCTCTAAGGTTTTTTTCGGACACATACATTTAGATTAGTTTCCTTTACCAAAAAGCGGATTAAACGGATGGTCCGTATATGCTTACCGAACACATCCGAGCTTGCCAAGCAGTACAGAATACCGAAATTGTATTCAAGATGAATTCTTTTCAGATGCTAATGAGAATGTTAATGTAATGAATGCGGTTCTAATGTAAGGGTTCTGTGCCTCTCTACATGATTACAATCACTACTACAGCAGGGAATTCTTAGAAATCTTATTAAACGCTGGCTCTTGCTCCAGTTTCAGAACATGAATAACATCATCACGTTTCCACTGGACAGTCTGCTGAAGGGCGATCTGAAAGGGGTGAAAGGGGTAAGTATTTAAGTTGAGGTTTATTTGGTGCATTTTGTTGTGTTGAGATGTCTAACCTGTATCATTACAACATTCGGTGAAGCTTTAGTTTGCCTTTAGTTTGAATATACAATACAGTAAACGTGTAGCATGAAATACGGTAGTAATCTGTAATAAAGGGAGAAACTACTAAACATCCCAGATCTCTGTAAAATGGCTCAAATTGCACATGTAATTCGCATGCAATAAACAATAAATGTTAAACTTAGGATGTTTTATGTAATTATATGGTGTTTTGGATGGTGGCAATAAAATTTCAGAGAACAAAGCAGTGTACTGGACTCCCGTAGAAACCAGAGAGACTTAAAGTCTGTTATCTGGATAAGGAATGCATACATTCTCATCCGAAATATAGGTTCAGGTCTCCAAAGTTAGCACATTTCCTCCCTGAATAAAGTCTAAAACAGCAGCTTTCTTATTACTTTCTTTTCATGTGGGGAGCTAAGAATTTTCCAGTCTGTGCTCTTCAGCTTATTAAATGTGAACCAAAGTATTTCATAATAGTAATTGACACAATTAGTGAAGGCAGGGGGCCCATAAGTTAAATACATCTGATCGAGTCAGTTGTGAGTGACATGCTGAGTTTATATGTGAGAGAGCAGATGGACAGATGGGTGTGATTAGGACATATTAAAATCTGTCCTGATCTCCTGATCCTCCCTGGCACCATGTGACTGTGAATCTTTAGCTCCTACATGAAGCATGATGCGATTTGCTCCTAATGAGTCCGCTTCTCATTGCTTCTGTCTCGTCTCCCTGGAGACTCTGCTTTTCGCCTTTCGTCTCTCACTCTCTCTCTCTCTCTCTCTTTGTTCCATGTGGTGAAGGGGCCCAGAGCTGAGGAGTGCGAAACACTCTCATGGAGATGCTCTTTCATAAATGTGTAACTAAAGTTGTTAGGCACTCCTAGATAGGCTCTAATTGGGATAAAGTCCAGGCTTAAAACACTGGGACTCTTTTACACTTTGCTTTAAAAAAAAAAAAATCCTCTCCATCTTAGAGCAAAATCAGCATGCCTTCAGGGAATGTTAAAACCTGGTTGTATTACAAACATGTATAAACCTCTGGGGAAAACAAACACTCTATAAACCTCCTTTAAAAATCAAACACTCTGTAAAGCTACTTAAAGTCAAACACACTATAAAGCTCTTGAAGTTGAAATAAATACTCAAGAATTTTCACTACCACATTGACACATTTTTCTAAAGTGAGAAAAAGAGTGGAAAAAATCTGCTCCATCAGATGAGATTAGCCTTTCACTTTGTAGCATTTTCCGTTAGGTGGTTAATGTATTGTAAACATCACTTAAACACACAAATGGCAGTTTTTATCTGATGGTTCATGACTAGGCTGAGCCCAAGTTGCTTTTTAACGCATTGCTCAAGTGTTAGATTGTTGGCCCAGACCTTAGTCTAAACTCTTAAACCATTATCAGTCTGTAAGACCTTAAAGCCCTAAGAGTGTACCGCATCAATATAGTTTAATCAATGATTGCTTCAACCTTTAACAAGGCAAGTGTTTGTATTTAACCTGAATTTATAGTGTTGTATCTAACCTGACTTTATAGTGTTTGTATCTAACCTTACTTTATAGTGTTTGTATTTAACCTGACTTTATAGTGTTTGTATCTAACCTGACTTTATAGTGTTTGTATTTAACCTGACTTTATAGTGTTTGTATCTAACCTGACTTTATAGCATTTGTATTTATCCTGACTTTATAGTGTTTGTATTTAACCTGACTTTATGGTGTGTTTTATTTTACCTGACTTTATAGTGTTTGTATTTAACCTGATTTTATAGTGTTTGTATTTAAACTGACTTTATGGTGTGTTTTATTTAACCTGACTTGATAGTGTTTGTATTTAACCTGACTTTATAGTGTTTGTATTTAACCTGACTTTATAGTGTTTGTATCTAAACTGACTTTATAGTGTTTGTATCTAACCTGACTTTATAGTGTTTGTATCTTACCTGACTTTATATTGTTTGTATCTAACCTGACTTGATAGTGTTTGTATTTAACCAGGTTGTAAGTGTGTTTGATTAGTAAGTAGCTTTACAGAGTGCTGGAGTTGAAAGGAGCTTTATAGTGTGTTTGTTTTCATGGGGCTTTATAGAGTGTTTTATTTTAATAGGGCTTTATAGTGTGTTTGACTTTAAGTAG
The DNA here is from genome assembly GCF_022655615.1 of Tachysurus fulvidraco. Classification (NCBI taxonomy): domain Eukaryota; kingdom Metazoa; phylum Chordata; class Actinopteri; order Siluriformes; family Bagridae; genus Tachysurus; species Tachysurus fulvidraco. The sequence continues at coordinate 9,527,851 of NC_062529.1, forward strand.
CTTTACAGAGTGTTTGATTTTAAAGGAGGTTTATAGAGTGTTTGTTTTCCCCAGAGGTTTATACATGTTTGTAATACAACCAGGTTTTAACATTCCCTGAAGGCATGCTGATTTTGCTCTAAGATGGAGACATGCACTAATGGATTGAGATTATAGGGCTAGATGTGAGCTGTCACACGAACCATTAACCATGTACGTATTGTTCACACTCCAGTCGCTGCAGCCAAACAGTAATGCTGAGGCTAAATAAGCGTGAATTTTAACTGTTGCTCCTTGTGAAGATGATTTAAAATGTAAATAAATGAACATATATTTATTTATTGGTATATAACGCTTATTAGTAGGACACTGTTACATTAGCATGTTCAAAGAATCATGAATGGTATTTTTCCTGTGAAAGTAACTCGTATCTGGGAATGCATATGCCAGAGCAGCACTATGGTGCTGATGTCATACCCTAATCGCCAAATCCCATTATTCCACTCTAGATCTCTATTGTCACACACTTGTGTGTTTGCAGTTAATCCTGTGCTTGGCCTCCAGTCATGCGGACATTTACAAGAAAACCATTTGCGCTCTTCCATTTTTGGATGCTCTCAGATGGAGATCTACTACTACAGGAAGCCTCTCTGTTGAGACTCACTGACTCGTGAAGCTCACCCATGCAGGCATTAGCTAACCTCTCTCGTCTCTAGAGTTTTAGAGTTCCCACAGAGTTCTTATGATAACTCTGTGACTCAGATCATGAGAATCTCATCGGTGTCGATGTGGCTTATACAGATGGTCTATCAAGCATATTATCCATATAACCTATATACAATTTTCAATTATTTTCACCCTTTGTGGAAATGAGCAGAAATAAAAAAACACTATTTTGAGATTTTTTTTGTATAACTTTTTATCAAACAAACCGCATTCTAAATCATTAATATTTCATCCTGAGTGTCAGAGAGTGACATAAAAAATAGTCTATATAGAATAGTCTAATAGAATGTTTAATATAGCTTGAACTGAGCATTAAGACATTAAGTTATGTTTTAGTACATGGCCAAATTAGGAAAGCAAAACACACACCCAACAAAAGCTATAAGGTATTCGATTATATCTCCTCTATAAAGTAATGAATGTAATTTTTAGTGACTCTTTAGCAGTTCTTACTGGGCTCTCTGTGTACTGTTGCTTGTACATGAGAGCAGGTTCATGTTTTCTTACTTGTGCTATGTACTGAAATGTATTATGCTTGTACACTGTCGGGTTTACCGAACATCTGGATGCTTATATAACATCAGATCATTGTACAGTGTTTATTTAATGATGTTCAGTCAGTAACCACACCCTTCTATGCAATCTGGGCAGCATGGTCAGATTTTTATAGAGCCATAAAAAAAGATTAGTTTCGAATCAGTTCCAACATTTCCACTTGAAGCAATAATATTAGAGCTGCAAGTGTTTTCTTTATAACCGTGACGTTATTGTGTATGTACGTTATATCGCGTAGCACGTCAAACACCAAGTCCTGTTTATTAGTCTGCTAGTGCAATGTGCTCTATTTTTGTCATTTTTCCTTATTTCTACATCACACTATACGTCAGTAATTAGGGTTGTAAAATTTTCTGCCAATGTAAACCTGTTTAATGTTCATTCCATGTTTCTATTTTGTCCATTGTAGGACCTGAAAAAGCCATTCGATAAGGCCTGGAAGGACTACGAGACCAAAGTGTAAGCCGTTTGAACTTTTTTTTTGCTACTGAGTGAACTGAAAAATGAATAAATAATCAGTATATGTGTTCCTACTTCCCATTTTCACGTAGAGGTTAATTATTGCATTTGACCTTCATGTACTCAAAATAATTGCTTAAACGTTTATTCGTACATTTTACAGCATAGCTAAGATTAGCTAATAAAAAGATGCACAATGTGACAATTAGTTTCAGTGTTTTCTCTATTTTAATGATCACTAAATCCTACTTTACTTCCTTAAAGTCACTCTCCAGCACTTAACAATAATGCACTGTTAGTCTCATCTCCGCATCACCACTTCTCTTTCTGACTATCACTCTAAATGTGTTCTTTAATGTATGAGATTTGTGATAGCTTTCATATATTTTCCAAGCAGCAAAGGACATTCTTTACTGAAAGGGTAATGTTTTTTTTTTTCCCCCTATACCGTCCATTTTTGGCAGTCAGGGTGGCTGTTTATGTGCCATTCGGTTCAAGTTCATTATCATTTCCTGTCATCAGTTGCTTCATTTTTGCAGAGTTCTGAGAGAGCTTCATGAGATCCCTTTCCTGGTCCCATCAGCTCTCATTGTCCTTGGGGTTTCTCTAAAACTCCTTTTATTTGCTCATTATTGACTTTCCAGATTATACTGGATGAAATAATGGAGTTTAAATGTTCCTCGGTGCACTGCTGATTTGCAAGCACATTCTCATCACCATCAGCGCTTACGGTTTGACTCGGTTCTAATCCCTGAGCTATAAGAGAGCTGCCGGTTACTGTGTTTAACAATAGCAGATGTGCTTTTTGAGCAGTCTGAAAGGTTAGAAGTAATAGAGTATTGTGAACAGATGTCTGACTAATGAATGGCAGAATCCTAAACGTGCCCATGTGAGCACTGTAACACAGATGAGACAGGTTTAAAAGACAGCAAGCCTGAATAACATGACTGAAAAAATATCAGATTGGCCAGAACGGATAAATAAATTGATTAAAGAAGCAGAAACTGGGTTTATACAAACATCCCAGTTAGGTCTTCAGCTAAGGGTTATTTTCAAATTCTTATTAAGCTAATTAAGCAGTTAGTTGTTATTATTTGCTAAAAATTTCTAAACAGAGACATTTTTCTTCTTAAAAGTCTTCAGCATTTCAATAAACTAATCAAATATGCAGCTCATAAGTGGGCTTAATTCAATAACTGTATAACAGGACAGAAGCTACAGTATTTATTATTGACAATTGGTCATGGCATAATCTATATCACAAGCTTTTATTTATTTATTTATTTGTTTGTTTGTTTGTTTGTTTGTTTATTTATTATTTGAATCAGATGAATTTAATGAACTTTTACTGCTTATGAATATGTTTTGCTACTGCAACTCATCGTGAACAGCGAACAAATGGTCTCAGTCACTGGATACCCTTTTTTTTTTTTGTTCATTTCTGATCTGTTCGATTCAAAAATAAAGGCCAATATACACTGGCTTTTTAACTAATGGTAACACACAAAAGCTAAGTTCATGTTGCTTGCTGTTTGCACTTGTTGAATCAATTGCCAGAAGAGTCTCTTCAATGGATGCAAACAAGAATCGACTCCCAAGCTTCGGAGTCGATTCTTGGTTTCAACCAATGAATTGACTCGTCTGCGGATTGACTCCCAGCACCTTTGATATGAACTGAATTTACTGCTGTATCGCTGCTTTGTAAGCTAATTTACTGAAATAGCTTCGCTGCCTGTGGTGTGACGTGGCATAATGCATACAGCTGAGTGCTTCACATTGAAGACCAACTAATTGATGATAAAATTAGTTGTTCTAGCCAGGCCACTGTGATACCTTTCTTGGCTCATTTTGTTTATAACACCGGCCCTGACGTTAGAAAACCTGTCTTTTGTGCCTCTGCATCTGGTAGGAAATTGCTGAGTAGACCTGAGGTTACTAAACAGTTGACATTTCCAGCTGTTTTTAGAAGTGACGCGGAAGCATGTGTGTGGTCGTCTGTTCTCGACCTTACAGTCTGTAGTCTGCTTACTTTGCTGAATATTCCACAGTGTCAACACATGCTATCACACCACTTTTTAGAAACAAAATCTCTCTTTTGTCATTTGCTATTTCCATTCCCTATATATCCTTGTTTTTTAATTGTGGGTTTTGATTTAAAAAAAAAAACAAAAAAAAAACAACAACAAAAAAAAAAAAACCCGCTGGGCTTTAGACTCTCAGGCAGAGGATCCAGAGGTGGCCATGAATGGTTGTCTGATATTATGATGGATATAAATGGTAACAGTTAATCTCTTTTTCTACTTTTTTCTATCCATCAACAAATGTTTCCCTCTTTGTACACTTTAACATGCAAAACAAATATCCAATGATGAGGTATTTATCTGCAATGTCACTTTTAATACATCTTCCTGCTTAAGGTTTAAACTATGCTGGAAAAAGAATGGGGAGCCTGGATGGAAATTCTGAGAGCCCAGGGCTTCTCTGTCAGATGTTATTATTTAGAAGAAAAAAAAAACCCAAAACATTAGCTAGGCATTTTACATATTTATATACATTGAGGATCTTGGAAATCTACATCCAGACAGAAAAATGTGCTAGTGATGGATCTGTCTGGCAGGAGACATTAGAAGCAGCATGGTGACACGTTTGTTTGTCTGTGACTAAATGCGTGAATATGTGTGTATTCACACCTCACTTGAGCTGTTCCTGGGAGTCTTCACCTCCATTACAATCCTGACCAAGATATTGATATTTTAATATATTAGTATAACAAAAAAGTCCTTTGTTTGTGGAGTTTCATGTTCTCCCCATGCATTGGGGGATTTTTCAGGCACTCTGGCACTCAGTTCCTCCTCTAGTCCATAAGCATGCGCAGTAGGTTGATTGTGGTTTCTAAAGTGTCTCGAGTGTATAAATGGTGTGTGTCTGTGTGTGTGTGTATGTGAGTGTGTGTGTGTGTGTGTGTGTGTGTGCCTTCTGCTCTGTCTATATTATTCCACACATTGTACCCCAAGTCCCCTGGAATAGACACTAGTTCCCTGTGTAGGATAAACACTACAGTGGTACAGATGGATCCCTTGCCTGAAGTAGAAAGCCCTAACGCCATCATTGATGCTAACTTTGGAATCCTGTAACTGTTTGGCTTTACTTTATATAAAGGCAATGCAGTGTCCATAAAGTAAAGCGCTATTAAAGCATCTGTAAGGATTGCTCTGTTTCATGAGTGCTGTTTTATAATGATGGAATGATGTGTGTGTGTGTGTGTGTGTGTGTATGTGCCTGTGTGTCTGTGTGTGCGTGCGTGTGTGTGAGAGCGTGTGAAAGTAGTGTGTGAAAGAGTGTAGTGTGTGTGAAAGTAGTGTGTGAGAGAGTGTAGTGTGTGTGAGTGAGTGTGTGTGAGTATGTGTGAAAGTAGTGTGTGAGAGAGTGTAGTGTGTGCGTGTGAGTGAGTGTGTGTGTGCGTGTGTATGAGAGTGTGTGAAAGTAGTGTGTGAGAGTATGCGAAAGTAGTGTGTGAGAGTGTGAGTGTGTGTGAGAGAGTGTAGTGTGTGAGAGAGTGTAGTGTGTGTGAGAGAGTGTAGTGTGTGTGAGTGAGTGTGTGCGTGTGTGTGAGTGTGTGTGTGAGTGTGTGTGTGTGAAAGTAGTGTGTGAGAGAGTGTAGTGTGTGAGAGAGTGTAGTGTGTGAGAGAGTGTAGTGTGTGTGAGTGAGTGTGTGCGTGTGTGTGAGTGAGTGTGTGTGTGAAAGTAGTGTGAGAGAGTGTAGTGTGTGTGAGTGAGTGTGTGTGCCTGTGTGTGCCTGTGTGTGAGAGTGTGTGAAAGTAGTGTGTGAGAGAGTGTAGTGTGTGTGAGAGAGTGTAGTGTGTGAGAGAGTGTAGTGTGTGTGTGTGTGAGAGAGTGTAGTGTGTGTGTGTGTGAGAGAGTGTAGTGTGTGTGAGAGAGTGTAGTGTGTGTGAGAGAGTGTAGTGTGTGTGAGAGAGTGTAGTGTGTGTGAGTGAGTTTGTGAGTGTGTACGAGAGTGTGTGTGTATGAGAGTGTGTGTGTATGAGAGTGTGTGCAGATTGCACAAGATTATACGATTTAATTTTGTGCTTTTTGCAGCACCAAGATAGAGAAAGAGAAAAAGGAGCACGCGCGGCAGCACGGAATGATCCGGACAGAGATCAGCGGGGCCGAGATAGCAGAGGAGATGGAGAAGGAGAGACGTTTCTTTCAGCTTCAGATGTGTGAGGTCAGTAGGTGCAGGAACATTTTAAGATACTGAGCAAAAACAGAAAATGTACGTTCTTTTCTTTTTCTCTCTGTCCTGTGTCGTCTAAACGGCGTGTTTAAGTGTGTAACCGAGCAGCACTTAGACAAATACTGTAGTGTTCTCTTCAGCTTTAACAAAACATTTCTGTTTTGGTTTTTGATTACTGACGTTGTTTGTCCCGACTTATTTCTCATCCCGCTGGATTTTCGTTTCAGTACCTCCTCAAAGTGAATGAGATTAAAATCAAGAAGGGTGTGGATCTGCTGCAGAACCTCATCAAGTATTTCCATGCACAATGCAAGTAAGTGCCATTATATAAGCTAAACAAACGTTTCAGTGGAAAGACCAACAGCAATCTTTTTTTTTTTTTGTTAGAAGATAATTATTATAATAATTGGCCAAATTAGATTTTGAACTTTTGGTTAAGAAACATGGGATGCAAATAAAACCTTGAACAAAAGTACATAGTGGACATTTTCTAGAACAAATCTCAGCTGGAATACAACAGCTTTGCTGTACAAGGACGTCTCATGCGTCTCATCTTATTAGAATATTCTGCTTGATTTAATAAGTTTTGGCCAATTAGCAACAGTCAGTTCTGTGCATAATTTTCCTCTTCTTTTTAAAACCAGCCATAAATTAACGGCACTGCTAGGAACAGTGTTGCCAGGTTTGTGGTTTTTCCTGAGAATTGAGCTGTTTAAATTGCCTGTGTGGATTTATGATGATGATGAGTGAATTTTTTTAATATTTTCTATTTAATCTTAAGTCTTGTTCTGAAAAGGAGCCCAGTGAAAGAACACTAAGCATTTTTATGCCATCAGCTGTAAACATAATATACCTCTCTAGCTGAGAGTGATTTCTTCACATAGTAAATGTCAGGCTTGGCTCAAGTTAATGAATATCTATGTGCTGTAACTGAACAGACAGAAGACTAATCCATTCAGTTTGTAATCAGATCCCAACTCCCAAAATGTCTGCCATGGTCCTGCACCACAATCTGCCTGGACTCTTTTGTGTTTGAGATCTAAACGAAAGAGAACCGTTCAGTAAAACTGTGCCGGGTTTTCCTAGGCATGTATATGTTGTTCAACATTAATATTAGACACACGACGCAGCTGCGTCAAGTCCACTCTGCCAGTCCACTTTCCCACTCACACATACATACATCAGGCCCATGGGAGAAAAGCTTGAAGTGAAAAGGTTTTGGATCAATACTGTCTGTTTGGGAAGATGCATGCCAAAAATATTCCTGTTATACTCCACCGGTGTGACAGAAGACAGATATTTTCCACATTAAGCGCTTAGACTTGGCCTCATCCTGTAGGTTTTTCCCAATTATTTTAGAAGTCAGGTGGAAATGCTCTTCCCAGAAGAGATTTTTAGACCATTAGAGAGAGAGAGGGAGTGTGTGTGTGTGTGTGTGTGTGTGTCTCTGTGTGTGTGTCTCTGTGTGTGTGTGTCTCTGTGTGTGTGTGTCTCTGTGTGTATGTGTCTCTGTGTGTGTGTGTTTCTCCGTGTGTGTGTCTGTGTGTCTCTGTGTGTGTGTGTTTCTCCCTGTGTGTCTCTGTGTCCCTGTATGTGTGTGTGTGTGTGTGTGTGTGTGTGTGTGTGTGTAAAATGGTTGGTTGGATGGTAGTAGAGGTTGAATGTTAATGTGATGTATTTTTACACCTGATTTTTATCTCTCTGGTGTCTCAGTTTCTTTCAGGACGGCCTGAAGGCTGTGGACAACCTGAAACCCTCTATAGAGAAACTGGCTACTGATCTGCATTCGGTGAGCACAGCATCAGCATAGCCGTGTGTTAACAGTGCCTGTCCTAAGCATCTAATTATTCATCATCAATTCATGTATTATTATTGGTAGTAGTAGAAGTATTGTTGCTGAATTCTGTTGTAGATCAAGCAGGTTCAGGACGAGGAACGCCGACAGCTCACGCAGTTACGAGACGTGCTGAAGACGGCGCTGCAGGTGGAGCAGAAAGAGGTAAGGCTTCAGCGTGCTTCATGTAAAGTGGATGTACTCACACTAAGGTGACAGGACTCAAGCTAAAATTATATATAAATAAATTAAAGCTACTCTCCCTACCTGAAAATGGCTCATACTGTCGATCTTCAGACAGCATTCAGATGTTCGCTCTTTACCTCAAACAAACAACTTTAACTCGGGTAATCCTTAAAGAATGTATGAAGCGATCATGTGTGTTTCATTTATATTCACACAACCTTCTTAACTCTTTGAGTAGCCACTGGATATCCAAGAGATTTAGAGTGAAGGTGTAGATCTGTGTGCTGTTGTGCATTTGTTTGTCTTGTTGTCGTGTTTTAAATTGTCTGATGAAAAGCTTTTTTTCCCCCCTTCTTCTTTAATGCTTCCACACTTTGCCAACGAAGTCTAGGAGAGTAAGTGCCTGTTTGCGTCCACTTTTTGTGAAGAGAAGTGCAGGCCGTGGGAGACTACAAAGTTCCCACCTCCTGTACCTTTAATACCGCTGTTTGTGTCCAGAGGTGCCAACATCTGTTTGAATGTAGTTTCTGATTTCCTAAAGGAAGCAGAGGGAAAAGGACTTCAAACGTCAAACACGATTCAGTTGCTTTCGCTTAGCGAAAACTTCGTCTAATGAAATTCGACATGCGAATTCGCAGGAATTGGTTTTGTAAACCGATTAAACAAAAATGTATTGCAGTGCATCATTATTTGTACTGCATTTTCTACATATATTAAACTTTTTCTTCAGTCCCTCCAGCATTTTTTTCAAATATTTTTCTGTGATTGTTGAAGCCAAAAAAAAAAAATGCTTGATTTTGTGATGCAACTCGCAGAATTGGTGAAAATGCAAGCACAGGATTTTTACTTTAAACTCCTACCAGTGAAGAGATTTGTAATAAGTGTCTCTGATCGCTCTACTCATGTTCAGCGCATGTAAATAGAAGAAGGGTTTGGCTGAACGCATGTTGTGATGAAGTCACCAGACATGACAGGTCTTGCCGAAAATCTGTGGTCGTTTTGAAACATTTTTAAACTCCTCCCAATATTGTGGAGTTTGCTTGGATTTCTGTAATGGCAAAATGCAGAAATTCCCAGAGGGTCTGATTTCCTGGTCCTGTTGGGCAGCCAAGATGTTTTAGATGTGTCACTAATCTAGTTTTTTTTTTTATTGCTCATCAACTTCTGCATACTTAATTATATTTGTTGTAATTATTATGTGCAACACCAGTCATGGGCTGGAATTTTTTTTATTTACATTTTTATAATAGATATATGATCAGCATAAACATAAACAGTAGACATTTCACCATTTCCGCTGTTAGCACTTGAAGTGCGCTAAGATGAAGAGTTTCTCTATCTGTAGGATTTTCTTGTTGCGATGTCGGCACCTCTGCACGAATTTTGAGAAATCGTCCCATTGTTTAATATCCGTAGCTTCATAAATTCAGAGAGTGTCTTTGGTACGTGTTCAGATACAGAAATCAGACTTAGTTTCACGTGCTGTTTCTATTTTTGTCATATTCCTTACTTCACTAATGCTTCCTTGTGGTTTCAAATTTTAAACACGCATCACGTAATTGTCTCTCGGCTTACCCGTGTGAAAAGTACTGTTGAAATCTCAGTCTGATGCTGTACTCTGAGGCTTTACCACTTTCCCCTAAGTTTCTAAATGTGTTTGTGAATGCGGTCGCTTCTCTATGGGGTTCTGGGACATCCAGTGTTGATGTTTCCTCAAAGGAAGTGACCGCATGATGGTGCAAGCTTTTCCCTTTCTTTGACCCCTGGGGATAACCACTTCCTGTCCTTTTTTAAGATTAAATCTCATAAGCATCTACACACGTCTTTCTTTTGATTTTCAGGATTCCCAAGTACGGCAAAGCACCACCTACAGTCTGCACCAGCCACAGGGGAACAAGGAGCATGGCACTGAACGAAGCGGGAACCTGTACAAGAAAAGTGATGGGTGAGTGAGTTAACGTCACCACAATGTCCTACAGGACACGATCATCATGTGCTAATCATCATGTCATAAATGTCTTAATACTATAGCAGTCTGAACTGACAGACTGATAAATAGAAGGATAGCAGCAGTATGATAGCAGCAGTATGATGTCTCTTCCTGTTTCCTGTCTACAGTCTAAGGAAAGTGTGGCAGAAGAGGAAGTGCACGGTGAAGAACGGCTACCTGACCATCTCCCACGGGACGGTAAGCCAAAGTGTTGATTTTCCTCTCCTTCTTTAATTCCTTTCACTGTATATTTGTATATTCCACTTTTAAAACCTTCCACTCTGCAGGTTGTTTGCTCTCACCGCCTGCTCTTTGTCAGTGAGACAGACTAGAGCTTGGATTGAGTAATACTAAAACTTTTAAGTATTATGGAATTTTCCCACTTTTCCCAGTAAAAGGAAAAGAGAGAAGCAGAGCCGCACCTACTTTTAAAACATGCAGAAGCTTGGCTTTTATGAGTTCAGAATGCCGTCAATCCCTAGGAGAGGTCTTACAGCTGTGTCTGCAAAAGGAACAAGATGATATTTTTTTTATTTGTACAAAGAAAACCATATCGAAATGTTCATGTTGTATGCAAGTCTCCTGCATTATTGAACATCTCTCTCTCTCTCTCTCTCTCTCTCTCTCTCTCTCTCTCTCTCTCTCTCTCTCTCTCTCTCTCTCTCTCTCTCTCTCTCTCTCGATTTATCTTGTACTCTCAGCCAAACAGACCACCAGCCAAGCTCAATCTCCTAACCTGCCAGGTCAAGCACAACCCAGACGAGAAGAAAAGCTTTGACCTCATCTCACGTATGTCAATCCACTGTAATACACAATCACACACACACACACACACACACACACACACACACACACACACACACACACACACACACACACACACACACACACACACACACACACACCATCCCTGATCTCTCTCCAAGATTTACTCAACTTTAAGCTGCAAAGTCTCCAAGATTTACAAAGACTCAGTTTTACAGGATAACTCAGTTATACGGAGTCGTTCTAAACATGAATGGGTAGGAGCGTCCATTGTCCTCAATACCCAGAAATGTTGTCTGTCTGTCTGTCTATCTTTCTTTCTTTCTTTTTGTCTGTCTGTCTGTGACTGCCTAGACATACATTTACTGGTGAAATCCAGGTTTCTTCACTCTAAGACTCACACACTAGATTCCATGTTAGTTAGTAACTTGGTAATCAAGGGAACAGTCTCTTTTATGCAGTTTTTAAAAAAATTTTCTTCTTGTTCTCTGTTGTTGAACAATAGATTTTGTTGTACAGGATTAAAAATCCCAACTTTGAATAATGTCACTTGTTTTCCTTAGATAAAGCTCTATTTACTTTTCCTGCCTATTGCTTAGTGTGTTGGAGGATATTGTGTGTGTGTGTGTGTGTGTGTGTGTGTGTGTGTGTGTGTGTGTGTGTGTGTGTGTGTGTGTGTGTGTGTGTGTGTGTGTGTGTGTGTGTGTGTATATATAAGTGTGTGTTAATACAGTAGCAGTGTTTGTACATGTGATGTCAACACCACGTCATGGCAGGTGTTATGGGATGTTATGACAGTTTGTGTCACCGTAATCTAAACCACACTTCCTCAGTGCTGGCAGCAGCACCGTGAGCAGACTAATATAATTAATCATTATATGATTATTATTATATTATATTATGTCCATATAGTGTATGTACGTGTCGTACCTTCTGACATCAACAATATCTGCTCAAGCATCTATACAGAAAATCAACAAATGACAGAGAATGATAATCATGCCATTGTTGCATCATAAACTGCCATGTGGCTGTATACGATGTATGCTTGTCAGTTTTATGGTACTTGGTTTAAGGAATGTTATACAGTGAACATAATGCTGAGGAAATAAGCCTAAAGCTGTCGCACCTTTAATTTCGAATTAAGGGCCAATCAGTGCCGTTCTCACATAATAACAGAAAATGCTTTGAAAACATCTGTTAATTATAGCTAGAATAACCCCTATAATTAGAGGAATTAAGTGTGTGTACTAGACCACTCTATGTGAACTAAACAGATTCTTCTATTTTTTTTTTCGTTATCCTTTTCCCTTTTTTTTCCTTGCACTCGCTTTCCCTCCCTCGCTCCCCTCCTTCCATCTCACAGACGATCGAACGTATCACTTTCAGGCGGAGGATGAGGCCGAGTGCCAAATGTAAGCATGTGTGTTTTTTTTTTGTGCAGAAAGGAAACCTTTCATTGTGCATTTCCTTTTCCTGGCCTCCTAATTACCTTTTTCAGTATCCATTACTCTCTGATTCCTCTTCATTCACTCTGACTCACTGTGTCACTCCCACTGTCTCGTCTCTGTTCAGCTGGATCTCTGTGCTGCAAAACAGTAAGGAGGAAGCGCTTAACAACGCCTTTAAGGGAGACCAGCACGTCGGCGAGAACAACATCGTTCAGGAGCTGACCAAAGCCATCCTGGGCGAGGTCAAACACATGACCGGGAACGACGTCTGCTGTGACTGCGGTGCTCCTGGTGAGCGACTAGTAATAGGGAGGCTAACATGAGGAGATACAGGAAGGCAGAATGGATCAGAGCAAGAATAAAAACTCTGAAAATGAACAAACTACGCAGTACTAAGCATAAGCTTTACTTTGAACGTTCTGTTGCTCTCATACATCACCTAATGTTTACATCAGGCTTAATGGTTAAAACTGCAGTAATTTTTTTTTTTAACAGTGTCACTATCGAGTATGTTAGAGAAAATATAGGATGTAAATACACATGTAAATGAGCAGTCTCTGGGGAGTTCTGGAAATCTATCAATAATGATTTATGGCCAAATTTGATCATTGAGGCACAAAGAAATCCATTTACAAAAGAAAAAAGATATGTGGTATAATCGTGACCGTGCCTAGACAAGTCTGTCCAAGAAATGTCAGTGATCTGGTAAAAATCCAGAGAGGATAATACATGTACATCATGTGGTTACAGGATCCTGTATTAACGTTTGTCTGCTTTTATACTATGGAACATTACAGTTCATGTCTTTTCTCTAGGGCCCACATGGCTGTCCACCAACCTGGGAATTCTGACCTGTATAGAATGCTCTGGGATCCACCGAGAGTTGGGAGTGCACTACTCCAGAATTCAGTCCCTCACGCTGGATGTCCTCAGCACATCAGAACTCTTGGTTGGTGGTTCTTTTTATTATTTTTTTAATAAATACACTGCAAGTGCATTTAACACTGAATACCTTACGTCAGATGTGGAATCCTTACATCAGATGATAAAGACTCAATAGATAGTATTTATCATAAAGATAATATTTATAATGAAAATGTTGTTTTAATATAATTACTTATTGTTTGGTCTGAAAGTGATAAAAGCCATAATAAAAAAAACAAAACAAACAAAAAAAAACACATACAATGATGACTAAGTAGATGGAAAAGTACCACTGTGGAAGCCTTTTTTTTAACACAGGTGTGTGTGTGTGTGTGTGTGTGTGTGTGTGTGTGTGTGTGTGTGTGTGTGTGTGTGTGTGTGTGTGCGCGCCTGCCCTGCAGCTGGCCAAGAACGTAGGGAACGCTGGTTTTAATGAGATCATGGAAGCAGGTTTGAGTACAGAAGTTACGGTCAAACCAAATCCTACCAGTGATATGTAAGTGATGCTCTCACTTTTTCTCTCTGTTTCTGTCTGTGTGTGTTAGCAGCTGTCACTATGGATGGATGGTATAGCTGGTGGTTTGGATAGTGGGACAATATTAACTAGAATTTTACCATAATCTAACACAAGAGGATTTGTGTAAACCATCCAGTAAACTACACCGAACTTCGTGGGTGGAGAAAGAAACAAAGTGTATTGTGTGCATGGCTTTTCCTCACAGGGATTTTGTACCACTTGTTAAATGGCCTTAAAGAAGTTTCTGTCTGTAAGCCCACAAACTTGTGTGAAGCTGTTTTTCTACATGGTTTCTACATCAGCTGACTTTAGTTTAGGGAGTGGAAAAATAAACTTTTTTTTTAAGCTTATCACATTGTTTATATCAGTGGACCAAACACCAGTGCTCTACAGTGTCAGAGGTCCAGAGCTTTGGCTTACACTGGATCTGTTTTTTTTTTGTTTTTTTTTGTTGTTTTTTTTGCACTCAAGTGTTTTTTTCCTCTGCAGTAACCTCTCCTTCCCTCTGTATCTCAGGCAGGCCAGGAAAGACTTCATCACAGCCAAATACACAGAGAAACGCTTTGCTCGTAAGAAAAGCCCAGACACTGCGTCCAGACTGCACACCTTGTGTGACGCTGTGAAGGCCCGCGACATCTTCTCCCTCATCCAGGTCTATGCTGAGGGAGTGGACTTAATGGAGCCCATTCCTTTGGCCAATGGACATGTGAGTCTTCCTTGATGCTTTGTGATAATTATGGGGAATGGAAGGTTGTTCTCTGTTCTGAGTTCATATTATAAGCCTCTTTTCCATCAAAAAGAACCGAGTGCTGGTTCAGAGCTAGCGCTGGTGCTGGTTCAAAGTTGGTTCCACTGCCGAACCTTCTAAGAACCGGTTTGCCTTTCCACCGGCTAGAGAGCCGTCACAGCGCCGAGTGTGACGTCACTGTATATGTGTCACGTGTCCCAGCAACTTTAGCGCAACGTTAGCGCAGCAGCGGCAAACACAAACACAACATCAACAATGGCGGATGTTGCTTTACTGTTAATGTTCATGGCTTTGCGAACATACATTGGCATCCAAACGCGGCGAATAAAACGTGTACGTGCAGCTCCATGTAATCTGTATAAACGGAGGTTGTAATCGATAAAGTACATAACGTTATTTTATCATTAACACAGCCTTAGCATGTAGCTACCTACTATCATGTGTGCTGATAATTGATCATATGGCGGTAAAGTAAAAGTGTATTAAACATTAGTATACTTAAGGTACATTAACAAATGTGCTAACAGAAGCCCCGCCCACAGCCCTGGACACAAGCGGTTCTTAAGTCTAGATCAGCAACGTTTTGGTGCTACTTAAGAACCACTTTTCCTGGTTCAGAGCCGGTGCTTTGGCTGTCAAAAGAAAGAACTGGTTCTAAATTAGGCTCTGGCTCCGAACCAGCACTCAAACTGCCTCGGTGGAAAAGGGGCAAAAGAGTCGATTCACTTTAGTTTAGCAGGAGAACTCGGTTAGGGAAACCTGGACAAGAGGCAGATTGTAGGATTGAATTTTGATATGAATTAGTTATATTCACTAAAAAGCATGTTGTTCATTAAAATTAATATGAAACGCATGCAGTCACTGGAGTGAGGACTTGCTAACACACGAGCTCAGAGATTTCTGAGAGCTCACTAACGACCTGTTAGTGTTGGTGTGATTGGAAGGGAAGAAATAGTATTCTATCCTTCCCACCTACACAGCATTTTCATACTGCACCATGGGATAGACAAAAGAACTGCCAATGGACCTGCGTAATAATGTAGCTGAACTTTATAAAGCAGAAAAATGATATAAAAAGATATCTTAACACTTCTTAATATCTTGGAAAATAAGAGGTTCTGTTGATACTAAGCCACGGTCAAGTACACCAAGAATGTTTTCATCCACTACTGCCAGAAGAATTGTTCAGGACACAAAGAAAAAGCCACAAACAACTTCTACAGAAATAAAGGCTGCTCTGGAAAAAAGTGTGGTGTATTAAGGAGTACAATAAGGAGGTACATAAACACAAATGACCTGCATGGTCAAGATGCCAGGAGAAGGCCTGTCCTAAGTACACCAGACAGCACAGAGACAAGACTCGCAGCTTCTCGAGAAGAGTCACCTGAAGTGATGAGACAAAGATTAAGTCACAACTATAAACGCTATGTTTGGAGAAGAGTTAACAAGGCCTACGCTGAAAAGTACACCATCCCCACTGTAAAGCATTGTGCTGGATCACTGATGTTTTGGGGCTGTGTGAGCTCCAGTGCCACAGGGAAGTTAGTAAAAATTGATGGCAAGATGAATGCAGCATGTTATCAGAAAATACTGGCAGACAATTTGCATTCTACAGCGTGAAAGCTGGGCATGGAACGCTCTCGAATGTTTCAACATGACAGTGATCCAAAGCACAAGGCAAGGTTGGCCCTCTAATGGCTACAGCAGAAAAAGGTGAAGGTTCTGGAGTGACCATCAGTCTCCTGATCTCAGTATCACTGAGTCACTTTGGGGAGATCTTAAACGTGCAGTTTGTATAAGACAACCAAAAATATTACAGGAACTGGAGGCATTTTGCCAAGAAGAACAGGAAGCTATACCACAATTCCAGAAATGGAATTAAGGACCATGCACAATTATTACAAAAGACTGCATGGCATCATTGATGCTAAAGGGGGAAATACATGATATTAAGAACTGTTATGCCTCACATATGAACTTATGAGTCCTAAAGAAATAAACTAAATTTGTCTTGCCTTCGTACTCGCGTTTCCCTTAAAACATTGTACACACCTTGCAAATTCTCCCAAGGTATGCAAACTTTTAAGCACAATTGTGTCTTAGAGTAGAACTTTGTTGAAATGATTAATAAGCAGAACATTCCTTTCGCTCAGTAATGAAATCATCCGGAGTTCCATGTTTGACTTTACTGTTATCGGCAGATGGGAGCGATCCGATACGTCATATGTAATATTACTGAAAAATATCCTGGAAAAGTAAAAAAAAACCAAAAACCAAAGTGTATTATATTAATATGAAATGTTTTCTAAGTTGTTTGTTGTGGTTTTTTTTTTTTGTTTGTTTTTTTTTGGCAGGAACAAGGAGAGACAGCACTGCATTTGGCAGTGAGGCTGGTAGACCGAACCTCGCTACACATTGTAGATTTCCTCACACAGAACAGGTAATTGCCACCAGACCCACACATGCTCACTTTGTGCTTCCCACATTTAAGATATTCATGTGGGAGGTGAGGTTGATACTGATGTTGATATGTTGAGTGACTGAACCGTGTACTTTTCACCCCAAGTGTGAATCTGGATAAGCAGACATCGAAGGGAAGCACAGCGCTGCATTACTGCTGTCTTACTGATAACAGCGAGTGTCTCAAACTGCTCCTAAGAGGCAAAGCTTCCATAGACATCGGTAAGAAAGCATCGACTCATCCTATAATTATTGTGTCCTGTTTTTCTTCTCTCTCGTCTGGGAGAAACAGAAAGGCGTTTCCAGTGTGTCTGTTAAAGTTGTTTTATTTTGATTTTGCTTCATTCTTTGACATTTTTCTGCTTGGACTGTTTTGAAAGCTGGTTGTAGTGATAAGAGGCAGGATTTGTGTTTGGCTTTAACCCCAGTGTTGTCTGTGGGAATTGAGTTAATTAATGCTCTTCGGCACAAACAAAAGAGCTAAGCAAGAACGTGTGTGTGTGTGTGTGTCCGTGTGTGTGTGTGTCTGTGTGTCTGTGTCTGGGTGTGTGTGTGTGTCTGTGTGTGTGTCTGTGTGTCTGTGTGTCTGTGTGTGTGTGTGTGTGTCTGTGTGTCTGTGTGTCTGTGTGTGTGTGTGTCTGTGTGTGTGTGTCTGTGTGTGTGTGTCTGTGTGTGTGTGTCTGTGTGTGTGTGTGGGGGGATAAAAAAAGCTTCAACATTCTTTTACTGAATTTGTTTTCCTTGCCAAGTTTTTGACCTGCAGAGAGAGAATTGTGTAAATCTTTCATTATACTTCAGCCTGCCAATGTAGATTTGTTAGTGCTGTTAATATGTCTGAGTATAAAACTCTAAAAGCTAAAAATTAACACGTGCAGCTAACGAGGCAGGTGAAACACCACTGGACATTGCTAAGCGACTCAAACATCTGCAGTGTGAAGAGCTGGTGAGTGACGTTCACTGTGTTTAACACTGGCTTAATGTAGCATCTTCTCAGCTGGACATTACAGAGCTTTACACTATCTGTCTGTGTTCTGTGCAGCTCAACCAGGCACTCGCTGGTAAGTTTAACGCACACGTGCATGTTGAATATGAGTGGCGGCTTCAGCACGAAGACCTGGACGAGAGTGATGAAGATTTGGATGAGAAGGTAACCCCAGTATTCCTCCCTCAGTATTCATTCCAAGAGTAATGTAAATATTCCGTGTACCAGTACGATCGTTTCCTAGAGTTTTTCCCCTGAAAACTTTTACTCGTAGAAAATCAAACCAGTGACACTGTGTTAAAACTAGCTGCTAAAATGTCAATTTAAAAAAAAAAAGAGGGAAATGAATAAATTTAAACATAGAAATACAAACTTTTGTTAAAATAGAAGATAGATTGAATTGACATTTATTTGTTTATTTTTCTTCTTCTTTTTTACCAGTTTGAGGTTACATAAGGAAATGAGCAATGTTGTATGATACAGCTTTACTAGTCTAATAAGCTTAGAATTAAAATGAAATCAAACTGTTATAACAAGAGGACCAGGGATTTATATTCAGTGCGTTCCTTGTCCAATCCATGTGTTGTGTGTTTTTTTTTTTTTTTTGACAGCTTTCCATCTGTAACTATAAAACTACTAAAGTGTGTGTGCTAATAATACCATGAATACCTTTGTGACCTTTGACCTTCCTGTGTCCAGTCCAGTCCCCTGCGGCGAGAGGAGAGGCCGGTCAGTTGCTACACGCCTGGCAGCTCAGTGATGCAGCCCAGTGCTGCCAGTGGGTCCAAAGACAAACAACAGCGCTGCTATGTCCCAAATCTGGTCAACAATGAGACGTATGGCACCGTTGTCAACACCAGTCCCTCCAGTGGGGTCTTATCCACCTCAGCACCCCCACTGCCTCCCAGAAATATCGGTACCTTCTACTGAACTTCTACTCAACTGTTAGAGCAATTAATGTTGAATCAAGTTCATCTGCAGGTTGTGAAACTCGTTCATTAACTGAAACAGACACAGCTGTGTAGGGTGAATGGGGGGCTAGTGGTTAAGGCACCAGCTTTCACAGTTACACTTTATGTGGTTAGGACTTACTTACTAAGTCCTTATAGCTCTGTCTTCTATGTAGTAACAGGGTCCTGGAGAAACGTTGTCTCATTTCACTGTGTATTGCAGCAGCTATATATGGTTGAAATGACAATAAAAGCTTCTTGACTTGAAGGTGTTGGGCTACCAATCAGAAGCTTGTAACCATCAATTGCTCAGGTGTATAAAAAGAGCATCTGCCAAATGATGAAAATTTGATACTGAGGTAACGTTGTGGAAGACAGTTTCATGTCACAGGTCATACATCAAGCTATTTTAAAGAAGCGGTTAATGTTGAGGACCACATACGCGGTGGTCGGCAACGGAAACGTATTTGCATAACAGATTTTTTCCTGTCCTAAAAGTAGACAAATTGATCACATTCAAACAAGATAAAAAAACGATTATGCTTGGTAATGTATTTACTCAGGACAATGATCCGTTTCCTCTACATTACTGATCCCAAGTGTTAGACGAGAAACGTTCAAAAAACGTGGTGTACATTAGTGTATATCAGAATCAATCAGAATACTTTATTAAACCCCAGGAGGAAATTGGGTTCGTTACCGCAGCTCCAAGTCACCAAAATAAGAATACAAAAATAAAGACTTCAATACACTTAGATAATATACTGTATAGAAAAACTATATATAAAACTAGCTTTTAAATAAGTATACAGTAAAGAGTGAGATATGTTGTACAGAGGAATTATAAAGTCTGATGGACAGGTAGGAAGGATTTCCTGTGTCGCTCTGTGAAGCACCTCGGGTGAATGAGCCTGTGACTGAACGTACTCCTGTATCCAGGACATCATGGAGCGGGTGGAAGATGTCTGACTTTCAGTCTGCTGCCCCAGCATGCAACAGTAAACTCAGAACGCAAAACATCAGATCATCTCTGCATAATTTGCATGAAAATATATCCATCATTAAGGCTATTGTACTTGATGTAAAGTTCTAATAAAATGTGGTTAAAAGGCTAAAAGCCCTGACCGCATATCAGACAGCAGACAAAGATGAATGACTCAGCACAAGCTATAAGTACCCAACATCCTTTATAGCAGCGTCTCACATTATCAAGACCAGGCATATTAATAACTCCCTTTTAGGTAAGACCAGAATCCAGGATCAGGTTTTGCCTCCTATCCCAGTGCACAGACTTTTTTTTCCCAAATTCAACCCTGGAGATGTTTTTTGTAATACTATGTCCCTCTGTTTTAATGGCAGGTTTGTAAAATAAAAAGAGTGAAATAAAATAAATCATGTCAGGACTTTTTCACTTCCAGTGTGAAAGTACAACATATAAAAAAATGAATTGGAAAAACAATCAGAAACTTTTTCAGGGAAAAAGTAACCCAGTTGTATTCAGTTTTTACACCTTTAAAACTGATACGGTTTATTACACTACTAAGTGTATTTGCTGTACGAGTCTGTCAGTGTATATATATTGACTTTTCTATATTTTCTAATTCTTCCTTAAACATATTCTAGATCTAACAAACTGTCAAGGCAAATATGGAAGATTGTTGTCACACACAGAGAGTAATCAGTAATGATCTTTCTGCAGCACCTTTAATGTTGTTGTAGGTCTCTTTTCAGCCTCATTGTTAAGTGTTTGTCTTGTCGTTTTATACGTTTTGGAGTGACGTCCTGTTCTTGTTGATGTCACTGCGCTGCTCCATTTTCTCTGTTTGTTGTTTATGGCTTTTACAGTAATCTGAATGATACATCTAAAGTCTTTTATACTCCTCTCCTGATCAATAATCTTACACCAAGTGAGATATCATGCAGGTTGTGTGAGCTCTTTTTGGACCATGGCTTCAGCAGTCAAATAAAACCAAGAAGATGTGAAGTAAATCCTACAGAACCAGCTGATCTTTATTTGGGGTTAACAAAACTGATTTTATTGTTTTCAGCTGTACAATAATTATTTGATTGCTTCCTTTTGAACACAGCCACACCCCCAGTTGTAAAAAGGGTGTGCTGACTTATGCAACCAGATTACTGTAACTTTTTCTTCTTTACTTTAAATGATTTAAATACTATTTTTTCCCCCCAAATTTTTTTTGCTTGTTTTTTCACCATCAAGATAAAATTACAACAAAAAGTGAATGTTCCAGTGATTTATCTTGCTTTCATTTTTTTTTTTACACCACAAAAACTTTCCATTTTATAGTGTATAGATTTTATATCCATTGTCTGTAGGTTATTTACTGTATATTTCCGGGCTGTTGCAGCATGATAAACTATGTATGTGTACATAATATAATTCACCAAGCTAGACTTTACATAGGTTTGTCTTTTGTTGGGTGCAGAATTGAGTCTCTTCCCTGTCTTTGACATGACTCGGTTCACATTGTGGCACAGTGCCGTGTTCTCCCGGACTCTAATGTAATTAAGTCCTGGAGCCGAGCCACCTCTCGGAAACAGAAACGGCCCGCAACTTTGTCTTCCTCTCCAGAAGCAAAAGCAGCCTCCTCTTCAGGGGTGGGTGGGGAAGCTGGCTAAACTTTCCATCTCAGTCCGATTGTCTAACGTCTCTCTCGTTGTCCCTCTGATCTCGATAGGGCAGCTGACTGGTCACAGCGGAGTTCTCCAAAGTTCTCCAGCATGGAAGCCTGGCTCCATAGATCTCTCAGGCAGGCAGAGATCATCCTCAGATCCCCCTAATATGCATCCGCCTGTTCCACCCATGCGAGTCACTTCATCCTCCTGTGAGTTTGTGCTCCATGGAGCTGCATGTGACTGATACACAAGATACACAAGTGTCGTTTTTGTAATTCTGCATAAAAAAAAAACACAAAAATCATGAAGTGTGTCCTTGCTACATGCTGATGTTACATTGCACCACTAATATTGTGCTCTCTGCAGTCATTGCGCCGGCCGCTCCTCCTCCTCCTCTGTCTAAACCAGCTGGTGTGATGGAGACCATGACCATGCAGAGCAAAACTGGACAGGTGCCTCAGGGCCAGAGCATTAGCAGAGGAACCGCTCCAAGGTCCGAATTGTAACACACACACACACACACACACACACACACACACACACACACACACACACACACACACACACCTGTGTTTAAAAAAAAGGCTTCCACAGTGGTCCACAGTTTTTTTTGGGTTTTTTTTTATTATGGCTTTTATCAGTTTCAGACCAAACAAAAAGTCATTATATTAAAACAACATTTTGAGAAAAAATACTATCTTTATGATAAATACTATCTTTTGAGTCTTTATGAAGTCTACCACTGAAGATTTTATTTTTATAATGTTTCCCTCTCAATTGTTCAAAGCTGATCCCGCACTAAAGCCCCTGTCATGCCGTTTTACAATTAGCTTCTTACTTCCGTTATCCTGATGCTAAATGCTTATTACTGAAGGAAATATATTTATATAATGACTGATCTTTAGTGTCAGAAAAAATTTTTTTCGCTAGAGACTTGGCAAAGCGACTGCCACTATTGTACAGCCCTGGATTTGAGAGATCATGTACTCTGAATCTTTCAGATACGTTGATTATAAGGATTTTTTACATGTTGTATTTCCATTCACACAACGATCAAGCTTAGTCAGAAATGCAAATAAGATCAAAATTCCTATTCTGCATTTTGACTACATCACTTACATGTATGTATTTGTAGATACAGTATGTGATTAAACACGCATAACAAACACATATGACCGAGTAAATATTTGCAAGCTCTGTGTATTCGACCAGCATTAGAACAACTCTCAGTGCTCTTAATGACAGAATGAGATAAAACCAGAATCAAAGTTAGACGTTGAGTCTCTTTTTACAGGAAATGTCTTTGTAGCTCACAGCTAACATCTCCTTGGCGAACACAAGGGTCACTTTGCACATATATATAATGCAAAAATGGTGGAAAAGGCCTACAGGGAACTGCGGCTTTGTTCAGGTCATTAATTCCAGTTCAAGGACTGTTTCCAAGCACGTAGATGCAGAGAGACTGAGTTAGTGCTGCACGATAATGACTACAGTGATCATGGTGATAATGCAGAATATATCAACACTATACAGATGGGTGACAGATTAATGGTACAGAAATGTTTTTTTTTTGGTTGCCATGATTCAGTTGTGCTTGTAGTGTTTAATGGTAAATGTCACTGATACAAAGTTACTTAGACTGAACATCATTATCCTGTAATAAAACAGTTCGATCCTGATGGGAGCGGTCTCTTTCAGGATGAGAGCGCCCACATCCACAGTTCACGAGGCCTCGCTAAACGGTTTGTTGAGGATGGAAATGATGTAAATTAGATTCTGTGAGCTCCACAGTTAGGAAATATCAACCTGTGGAAGATTTTGGAGTGAGCACTCTTCAACATCGTCAGTTGAGGGAATAACTTTTGGAAGAATGATGTTCATCTGTCCAGCAAGGAGTGTGTGTGTGTGTGGGCGCTTACCTGCTTGTGTGTGAAATGTAGAAAATTCAGTAGTCCAAATTAGATTAGATTAGATTCAACTTTATTGTCATTACACATGTACAAGTACAAGGCAACGAAATGCAGTTTAGGTCTAACCAGAGTGCAATAGCAGCGAGTGCAGGATATACAGTGTTTAGATGAGTTAAATAAATTAAATAAAATGGTAATATCGGAGTATATTTAACTTACAGATGCGTGTGTACTATGAACATAATATACAGATGGCTATAACTATAAACAGTAATGTATAGATGTGTAAATGATCCCTGAAGTAAAGTCCTGTTTTATTCATTTTGTATTCAGCTCAGACAAAAGCTACAGCAAGGGTCCCCCGGACACCACAGAGAGACCAGGTAGATGTCAAAGAAACGGCTTAATCCGTGAGTTGATGATTGGTAGAAAACTCTGTGTTCTCTTTGTACTCTGTGTACAGTTTGTACTCTGTGTACAGTTTGAATAAAGCGTGCGGATGCCTCAAGAATCAAGTTGCTTGAAGTTTTACCATGTTGGCTGTTGTTTTGTTTTCACTGCAAATGTCATTTCCTGTCTTGTGATGAGCAGCAAAGGAAGTTCCTGGATGCCCTCAGAGAACGAGCGGTCAGTCGCTGGCTCCAGGCCACATACCCAGGAAAACATACCCGGTAAGTTCCATCATATCAGGAGGAAATACCTGAACCTGATGTGATTAAACTGTAAACAGATGTTTCCATGTGTGCAACTCGGAACAGATTACAGATGTTTGTTCTGCATGTTGTGTGTGTGTGTATCAGAAGCAGAGGCCGAAAAGGGTGAAGGCCATCTATAACTGTGTGGCTGATAACCCTGATGAGCTGACGTTCACTGAGGGCGAGGTGATTGTTGTAGACGGAGAAGAGGATCAGGAGTGGTGGGTGAGTCTCTCAGTGTGTGTGTGTGTGTGTGTGTGTGTGTGTGTGTGTGTGTGTGTGTGTGTGTGTGTGTGTGTGTGTGTGTGTGTGTGTGTGTGTGTGTGTGTGTGTGTGTGTGTGTGTGTGTGTGTGTGTGTGTGTGTGTGTGTGTGTGTGTGTGTGTGTGTGTGTGTGCGCTAGCCTTTATAAGGAAGTAGGAAGAATGAAGGAGGTCAGGATTTGGAACAGAGCGTGTGAGAATAAGGGTGAGAGAGAGGCTTTATCAACTTCCAGTTGCCATGGTGGCCTGGACACATGTGATGACCTCATTCTTTCCTTCTGGTTTTGGGAATGCAGACCAGCTGCTGTTTGCCTTTCTTTATATCTTTGTTCCACTGCCTGCAATTAATCTTTCGAAACTTCATAGAGTCTCAACAACGGCACACCATCATCATCATCATCATCATAATCATCTCGCAACATTACAGTTGTGTACAGATGTGCCTCAATGACTTTGAGGAATACATGACCATGCTGCGCTCATGTTTTTGTTTATCAGCAGTCGAGCTGTGCACATGTTTAGTACAGGAAGTGAACAAGAGGTCATTTGTTTCCATTGGAAATGTCACAAAGCTCTTGACTACATCTGGCTGTGTATAAACCCTGTACTGTGTTAAAGCATTACACTAAGGGAAGTTGTGCCTATTTCTAATCTAGTCTAAAAATGACATGTTATGGATTCAGTGCCATCAGAACTATAAGGTTGTGTTAAATTTGGATTATGCTTATTATGGTGTTATCTATTTTTTCATGCGAATTTCATTCGTTCATTCATTCATTTTCTACCACTTATCCGAAATCTCGGGTCACGGGGAGCCTGTGCCTATCTCAGGCGTCATCGGGCATCGAGGCAGGATACACCCTGGACAGAGTGCCAACCCATCACAGGGCACACACACACACTCATTCACTCACGCAATCACACACTACGGACAGTTTTCCAGAGATGCCAATCAACCTACCATGCATGTCTTTGGACCGGGGGAAAAAGTACCTGGAGGAAACCCCCGAGGCACGGGGAGAACATGCAAACTCCACACACACAAGGTGGAGGCAGGAATCGAACCCCCAACCCTGGAGGTGTGAGGCGAACATGCTAACCACTAAGCCACCGTGCCCCCCCCTCATGTGAATTTGTTTTGCAAATATTTAAAACCTCTTACTGTTGAATTACATTTCAAGGTTTGTAATGAACAACAAACGCTCCTGCATGTTAAATTGTTTCCACTAAGAATTCCATTGCATACGTTTTTTTCTCACAGAAATAGACCCTTTTCCCTTTTTCCCACAATTAATCTGGAGTGTTTCTATATTGAGTGCATCATTATTGGCACTGCAAATTAGGTTTGGGGGAAAATTTATATTTACCTGAAGATCCGCTTAGTGGCACTTGCTCATTATCTAATCGGCCAATCATGCGGTAGCAGCGTATAAGACTCTGACCTTGGGTGTGATTTACTAACCTATTCTTTATCCAATCTTCATCTGTTGTGTTTTGGTGAAGTGTTTGGTGTAGGCTCAGTTTTCTGTTCTTGGCTCACAGGATCTCCGCTACAGCTAGGTTTGACATTCTGTGTATTCGCAGATGCTATTCTGCTAACCGCAGTTGTAACGTGTGGTTAGTTGAGTTACTGTAGACTTCCTGTCAGCTCGAAGCGATCTATCCGTTCTCCTCTGATCACATCTCTCTCAACAACAAAGTGTTTCCTCTCAACAAAGGTGCTGCTAACTGGAGGTGTTTATTTGTTTTCGGCTCTAATCGGTGTCAAATCTTGAGAAATCAGTTTGTTTTTTTTTTTGTTTACATTAGCTAAAACTCTTAATCTGCGTCTGCCGGATTTTATGCACTGCGCTGCTGTTGAGCATTAATGAATAAATATTAACCAATTTCTTGTTATCTTTCTTCCAGCTGGGACATATAGAAGGTGAACCGATGAGGAGAGGTGCCTTCCCTGTCACATTCGTACACTTCATGGGAGACTGACAGTCAAAGATTTCCGACGCTGACCCAGGCTGATCTGATCATCCCCTAGCATGTTTCTATCTCCACATACTTAAGCTCTATTAATAATTCTCCTCATCCGCTTCACCTCCATCATGAAGCTTGTGCCTGTACTGACTCTTTCCAATTAGCTTGCACCAGCGAGCATTGCTCGACTCATGCACTGGAGGCTTTTTCTTCCTGAATGTTTTAACACCTCACCTTTATGTTTGAAATACGGTCAATAGTTTGAGTGTTTCAGCTCACTTTGTTGACCAAAAAAAAAGAAATGTAGTCAGTTGCATTGACACAGTGAATGCACTTTTATGTAGTTCTTTAAAAGGAAAAAAAAAAGGAAAAGCTTTATGGATCTCAACACTGAACTATTCGCATCCATGCAGATTTAGACGGAGATGATTTGGGAGGACGGTTAAAGGAACTGGACAGAAGGTGTTTTTTTTTTTTTAAAGCACTGCATTGGAGCAGAAAGCGAAGTTTGCTGTTACCTTCCCTTGGGATCCTTCACTGTCCCCGTTTCCACGCTTGCTGCCCCACATCAAAACTTATAAATAGATCCTTCACTGCTCAAACCTGGGAGCGCTCCTGCACTTCGCTACACTACATATCTGTGAAAAAGACATCCACAGCATGCATTTTGGAATATAACAGACAACCAGAATAATAATAACCCGTGTGTGTGTGTGAGAGAGATATTAAACTGAAAGAAAGAAGCAAATACTGCTGCATCATAAAAGATCAGGAAGATTGTGACAACCAGCACAGATCACACAACAATCCAAACATCTGGTTCAAATGAAGTGTGTCTTCTGAGGACCTGAGCAGTTTGCTGTCCCCGACCTGCTGCTGTCGTCCTTTTTTCTTCAGCTTTGTCATGTTTTCACAATCGCATTGTTTCAATTCACTCACTATAACAATAGTGTCATACTGAGTTTATACTAGCTTTATGTTAATATGACCAATGCTCATATTTATGTCCTGTAGGTCTCGTTGAGATTTTAATACTTTTTAGAGTTGGGTAATTAACGTCTGCCTAGGTTTTTGGATATGGTAGGACCAACCCTCCTAATGTACCCTTTAATGGAGAAAAGCATTCCTCAGTAACCGTGCATCTCCAGACCCCTAACCTCCCGCTAATGTACCCCCCATTCCTTACCTTTTGTTCCTGAAGTGGAGGTTGCACGTGTAATATTGTACAGCAATACATTTTATGTGATGAAGTTTTCATTTGGTTGCAGAGCAACTCTATAGAATGTTCTATGACATTTTAATTAAACTCTACATAGTCCCTGTTGAGCTTGAAACACAGTGACCTGTAACTTTAGCAATGAGAAGAGACTTTTAATTAACTTTCAGAATCTTCCTCTGCCTCTCAACTCACTGGAAATGAATACGACTTTGTCTTATGTGGCACTGTAAATAACTGAAGAGTTTATATGTGTATATTTAATAGTAAACGTAAAACTGAACCGAGCAACGATGTCATGTATCAAACTCTAGACATCCGGACATTTCAAAATGAAGCAAGGACGAACGTTTCACTCATTTACTGTCATTCTGTTGACTAATATTGTACAAATAAATGGCAAAACTGGAAGTTAAATCAAGCTTGTGCCTTGTTAGAATGTATTGTTTTGGGGGCTTTTTTTTTTTTTTGCTTAAATGTAATGTTTGTTGTTGTTTTTTTTTTTGTTTTGTTTTTTTTTTAAAAAGCCTGAATTTGAGAATTTTCGCAGGTTCTACTTTCTGATTTATCCGCAAACAATCACACTGACCAGCTTGTTCCTTGACCCCATGTTGAAGAACATAACAAGATCGCCATCTAGTGGAGTACAGAAGACGACACTTGGTGCACTGTTAGATATTAATGTATCAAGAGTATAACATGAGGAACACATTCGTGTGTGTCATTACTACATGATAATAAATCCATCATCATTTCTAAATTTTACTTATTCTAGTCCTGCTATAAAGAAGTCGTCTTTATTTGTCACATACATTACAGCATATGAAATTCTTTTCTTCACATACCCCAGATTAGGAAGCTGTGGTCAGAGCCCAGGGTGGGAAATGATACAGAGCCCCTGACACAGAGAGAGTTAAGGACTCGACGGTGGAGGCTTGGTGGTGCTGGGACTTGAACCCCAACCTTCTGATTAGTAACCCATTGAGCAAACTGCCCTTTAAAAAAAAATCTACTTTTAGCATGTTTGGTTCACTGTCCTTGAAAATAAAGTTTTGTAATTCAGCGGTAGTTTCCTTATATTGTGTGCCACTTAAAGCTGCAAGCTTTTTTAATGGAGCTGTCATCGATATAAGCACTTTGCACCTATATGATGAGCTCTGCAACAGTAAACCCTGGCGATGAAGGTGTCGGGTGTCTTCTCTGAGGATCAGATTGTCACCTGCTGGCTAGCAGTACTCTGGTTTTACTTCAGTTGGATTGAACGTTACAGCAAAAAGGAAAGTGGACACAACTCCAGAGGATAACTTAGCAAGAATTAAAATTTAGAGCAAATTAGCAAGAATAAAAACCTGTCAGGATAATTTGAAGTCTTGTAGAACTTCCTGTAGAACTTCCAGCTTCACATCACTTATGTTTGAAAGATGTAGCTGTAATCGAGTTCATTAGAATCATTAGAATGTGTGTCTAATTTTTGTAATGACAAATAAAATCTGTCCCACAACCTCACAGTCACGCATAATCACAGAAGTGTGGATTCAGTGGCTAAAACCGTACTTTCTTTGTAGCTTGCTGAAATTTTCAGTAGGCATATTTTCATTGTTGTGCACTGTTACCATGGCAACACGGCTCTAAAATCAGATGTCTATTTATATAGTAGCCTGAACTGGAAGAAATCTCATCAAAATTTTTAATAGTTTGGAATAAAATGCTACAATTTCCTTGTTGAAAAGCTGAACAAATGCTTTTAATATTAGAACTTAGAAACTTGTTTATTCTATCCTGTTTCTTAAAAGAACACATTGGATTTTTCCTTTATTTTACATAGTTAAGCTTTAATATTTGACATTCATTCATTCATTTTCTACCGCTTATCCGAACGTCTCGGGTCACGGGGAACCTGTGCCTCAGGCGTCATATTTGACATTTGCAGCTTTAAAAAAATCCACCTCCACCGGTGAGACTGACCATGTGATGCTTTTATCAAGGACAAAGACAAGGACAAACAAACCCAATAAATGAAAATCAATTAAAAAGTTTATTGTACCGTTTTTCTGTGATGTTATAATACCACATGAACTGATCCAGTACCATCTGGATGAGGATTTATGAGGAAAAGAGAGGGTGGTCTGTTATACACAGCACTGAACATCAGACCCCTCAACCCTCCTCCCTTTGGGCTACACATAGCTGGAATTTACAGCATGTTTGATGAATAAGTCCTTGTACTTCTCTGTACTCACTGTACCGCTGATAGCATTAATCCCGTGTGATGCTCAGTTTCTGGAGAAACCGTATGCTGAGCTCAGTGTATATTTACATTAAATAAAATTAAATTAGGCTAACGATTTGCTTGGAAGGCCTTTGGGTGATAGGGTCTGTAATATCAGAAGTAGAAGATAAAATGTGCATGATTGATGTAAACACTGCTGCCTGCAGAGGCCGCTCATATATACTGATCACTGAGCGGATTTACTGTATCGTAATCCTGAACATAACCGCTACAAGAGGAGGAGATTTCTACTGACACCCTGAGCATTATCCAGGGATCATGCCTTCATGCATGGTTTATGTTAGAGGTGTGGCTTCGCCCGGTAAGACGTGCCTCAGGATTTGTCTGAAGCCAGAACACAGTCGAAAGAAGCGGAGAGCACTTTACAGATGGCTTGAGCTTGTTCCTGCAGTGGACAGAATCGAGTGTTAGATAGTTCTGTGACTTTAGCACATCATAAAAAAAGGTATATGGCATTACAATTAAAAAAAATTATTCCTTAGGAGTAAAAATCAGCATTTTTTTTTACAGTTCAAGAAATATACATTCTGAAATGTATATGTAAATACAGAGACTGTCAAAGTGCTCAATGGAAATTTAACCATACAATAAGAAGTTTAACCAGATATAAGTTCCTGACTCAAACAGGAAAACACCTAAATATGAAGTATGCAGGTTATTCAGTGATTCAGTTTACCGCATTGCTGCACTGGTAGACCCAGATGCTGCACTCCTGCTGCTTGGCATCGGTGGTGCTGAGGGCCAGGAGGTTTCTCCCAGCTCCAAGACCGTCATCATAACACAGCATGCGCACTATCAGGTAGAGCGGGTGGCGGTGTAACACATCCTAATAAAAGGGTAAACAGCAGCATGTGTGTTTTAGAAATAAATGAAATAGAATTTGCTGTAAAAAAAATAATGAATATTATACTGGTGAACTCTGGCATCAGACAGTTATATCATATAACAGCACGGCTCTAATGATATGGTGGACAGACTAATGATACATTGATTGGAGATGTCCTTGGTAACAGTCAGTGAGTTTTCTTACTGTGCGTTTCCCTGTAAAATCAAAAGCTGTGTTTTTTTTGTGTTTTTAACGTCAAGAAAGAGGAAACAATGAGCTATAACTTTCTCACATTAAATGTAACTAAAAACAGATATGTTAACTCTTCTGGATATTTATCTAAAAGATATAAAAGCAGTACATAGGACCTTATACTGAAAAGGCATTTTTAAGTCAAACATATACATACATTTTTCTATATTTTACAGAATTGTTCTATATCGTTATTAGCATTGAGCTATATTCTTTATGTAATAAGCATTGCTATTGTTGTCAAATTGCGATAGTATAAGTGGAATAAAGCGTATCGGGATGTGCTGTTAGAGGAAAAATAAGCAACAAGCAATCAGATCTTTGATAATGTCATCCCCATAATGTGTTATTCTATACTCACTGTGTGTGTGGACTCTCTAAATGATGTTTAATCTGAAATCTGAAGATGTTCATGGCGTCATGCAGAGACTTACACACTGGTCCAAAGACGCCACTTTGACTCCGTACTTGGACACTCCCAGTATCATCTCCTCTTCTCTAGGCACGAAGGGAAGCTTTCCGTCTTGCTTTGGAGAGAATACAGATGTTTCCAAAAATTAAACAGTGTCAACGAATGAGACGATGGTGAAGATGTGAAAACTGGTAACCTGCCAGCTTAATAATAATAATAATAATAATAATAATAATAAAGAGTCAAGAGGAGGATGATTTTCTAGAGCCGTGTATATTTTCAACAATGCTTCCATTTAACATGAAGCCTTACTTGAGCTGCATCGATATAGCTGATCAGGTCTAATGGCTCCTGGAGGGTTTTGCTCATCCCAAAGTCCAGCTTCTCAACAGCTCCCAAATATTTAACCTTGAACTCAGCACATGTCTCAGACGCACTGTTGCCTGTAGGTTGTGTAGATTTTGTTAATTATTATATCCTACGTATATAAGAATGTTGCACTGTTTAGATTAAATGCATGACGGCTAACCTGAGCTCTTGGTGGAGTCTGTATCAAGGCTGGCGACTGTGCTGGACCTGGACAGGCCTCCCAGACTGGAGTCTACAGACTAGATAAGAAGAGAACATGCGTTAAGGTCATGACTGGAGTCGGCCCGCAGCTGAGATGGTGCTGGTTCAGACTGCAGCTCCACTCACCTTGCTCTTGGTGCTGATCTCACTGCTTTGGGAGCTGCTGCTGCTGTGGCGCTTCTTAACCTTGCGGAACATTCTTCACCACGACACAACATTCTTCACTATGACGCCAGCACTGCAGGCCTCCTGACACCAGTCCTCTAAACACAATCCAGGCAATGCTTAAAAAGGAGCAAAGAACAAAGCTGTGAGGTGGACAGATCATTAATCAGTCTGCCTTTGTACATAAACAGAAGAATAAGAACTACAGACTGAAGAAAAACCTGAGGACAATTAATAAGATTTTGGTTAAAAGCCCTTTAGTTTTACACATACAATTTTACACATACATACACATACGTGTGTGTGTGTGTGTGTGTATATATATGAGTATGTGTGTGTGTGAGTGAGTGAGTGTGTATGTGAGTGAGTGAGTGAGTGAGTGAGTGTGTGATGCCCTGCAAAGTACTAGATTCCCATCAAGTGTGTATTCTCTCCTCAGTCCTAATGTTCCCAGGATAGATCCCTGACCTGTGATCCTGACCAGGATAAAGTCACTACAGATGATTTTGTTTAGTGGGTTAAATAAAGTTCTCATTATATCTGAATAATCTGTAATGTAAAATGCAAAAAGTCATGTTTATGGCGTGCATAAAAAGTGCACAAATGTTTACTGTTCATGTGCAGAACTGAAAGCCAGTCCATGCACATCCACCCCCACCCCAACAACCACCCACACCGGGATATTTGCGCTACAAATCGTAATCTCAACAACGGCACGTGCTTATCGAGGCTCACGCGCCCACACCCTCACGCGCCTCTGTCCGGCCTCTAACCGGCTATGGCCCTTAGCGCGTGGAGGTCCTCGCGCGCTCTCGTGTGATTACACAGCGATCGCGAGCGTTAAAATCTCCCATTGTGCCTCTCATTAATGAGATCGCGGCGGAAGTAACGGAAGCTCGTTGCTAGGAGAACCCCCTCGCCCCACCCACACACACACACACACACACCCGACCACCAACTTTCAGTATTTTCCGTTAAAGCGGACTTTCTTTCAGGGCGCCGCGGGTCTCACCTTTGCTCCGGACCTGTAACGTGCCGCTGTGTAAAAGCGAACCGGGGCGAAGACCATGAAGGCGGCGGCGTCTCCGGTTCTTCTGTTTTGGCGAGTTTGGTGTTGACGCTTCAACTTCCTCTGAGTCTCCACCCGGCTGCTCTTAAAGGGGCCGCAGCGCGTAAACAAAACACTGTAGCACGAGCGCATTAAAGGCGGGGTCTCCGTTGTTTGAGAAACGCTTCAGAAGACTGGGTTGGGCCGCCAAACAAAACAAAAGAAAACTAACATGTAGCCAATGAGTAGAAAGGGGCGTGTCTTGTCAATATATGCGGAGAGAGCAGATTAGCAAAAAGCGGTTTTAACATTGACATGGAGGATAAAAACAAAGAAAGAAAGCGAAGAAAGACTTATGATAAGGCAAGAAGCAGGACACGTGTTAATATAGGATCAGCTTTCCAGCGCTGGAGAGAACTGAATGTCTTCTGTGTGAAACGGAACACACAGTACAACACACAGTACTACATACACACATTTGTATTACCACAGTATTACTAATTGAGTTCATTTATTGATAAAAATATACCCTTGGCCAGCTGCCCCAGAAGGTTCTGCATAATACTTGTCTGGGTTTGTTTTGGTGATTTCATATGTCAACATTGGCTTTCAAACAACGGATATCCCACCTTTAACAAAGGGCTGATGATGATGATGATGATGATGATGATGGGGAGCGGGAGGAGGATGCTCAAACAGGTTCAGTGTAAAAAAAAGCAACAAAACAGGTAAATAAACCTAATACTTAAGGAAACGGCAACACAGTGCATGTAAATACAGCACAAAGGAGGAATAACTGTGTGAACCATAAATAAAACCTGTAAAATAATAATAATAATAATAATAATAATGACAATAATAATAATAATAACAATATATATATAATAAAAAATATATATAAAATTTTATATGATTAATTTTAAGTCTTATATGACAAGTAAAATATAACTAAAAGCTAAAGCTAATATAAGAGCTAAAAAGAAAATATAGATATTTTATTATTTATTTATTACAGACTAAACTTATATGTTTTGCTTTGACTAGATTTTTGAAACAGTTATTAATATGAACTTCCTGAAAAAAAAAATTGTTTAGGCAAACTAAATAAAAACATTGCTGCTGGTGATGTCCTGCACCTTTAACAACCTCCGTTAGGGGGCGCAGAAGGGAAACTCCTGCAATGTGCCACCGCAGGCTTGAAACAAGGAAGAAGACCTTAAAAATACATGTATTTACATTCATCAAGCAAAATGTCCAAAGTAAAGAGCATTATCTGTCCTCAGGTTGTTCTGTTTGGAGACTCGATTACACAGGTGTGTTAGAACAAGATTCACACATAGACAGGTGCATTTACAACCAGGTCTATTAACACATTTCATGTATTTCAGTATGCTTTCCAGGCCAATGGATGGGGATGTGATCTTGCTAACAGACTTGTGAGGTGAGTGTTTCATCCAGAAGAGCTTTAATCTACACTGCCTGGGTTTGTTTACTCTCTCTGTCATATCAACAAGACAGTAAAGAAATGAATGATTTACTCATAAATAATATGAAGCAAAACTCCACACTGCTGTGTTTTTATTACAGCAATGAGAATCTTTCTAGATGCTGTTCAATGTTCCTCAATCTGTGGAAGATAAAATTGTGATTTTTTATTGAAATTTACTTAGAGCCAGGTTCTTATAGTTACAGTTCAGTTCCTGTAGTTTTGAGTCTATTAGACTGATTTTTATTTTTTTTTATTTTTATTATAATGGGTTAAAATAATCTAAGGAACATTCTGTCTAAAGCTGATTTGGATCTAATGTGTTCTGATGGTGAAACGTTTAAGAAAGAGGTGAAATAAACTGTCGGGACAAGAAATCTCTGCTGAGAGAGTGTGGAATTGTTTTACACTTAAATGACTCGGGATACAGAAAGGGAGTGTACCCATCCTGACCCCATCCTCCACTGTCCAGTAGCTACCGAGGGAAAGTTAGTGTTAGAATAATCCTTCAAATGCAATCTAAAGAGTTGTGTCTTATTTATGTCTTGTAGAAATACAATTCTGCTTAGGTTTGGAGCCACTGGGTCACGTGGCATGGAAACTATTGAAAAAAAATCCAGAGTTTTGTATCCTTCAGTCAGTATTAATTAAGGTTCTCTAAGTAACAGGTTCGGCTGAATATCCCTAACTTCACCTAAGGCTGTGGCTCTGCTGTACTGTATGTGTTATACTGTTTTGGCAGAAAGTGCGACTTGGTGAACAGAGGTTTATCTGGATATAACACTCGATGGGCTAAACTGGTTCTTCCCCGGATCATCCCAAATTACGGTGCTTCTCATCCTTCTATCGCAGCAGTGACCGTGTTCTTCGGCGCCAATGACGCAGCCCTGGAAGGCAGGACAAGTTTAGCTTAGCAACTACCATTCATTAAATTTGCCATCTCTCACCATGCTATTTAGAAAAAAAATGTGTCTTATTATCTGAACGTTGAAATACTAATTAAAATGTTCTCACAGATAAGAATCCGCAGCAGCATGTTCCCTGTGAGGAATACTCCGAGAATCTGAAGGACATGCTTAACTATCTGACCTCCGCCGGCGTGTCTAAGGACAGAGTCATATTCATCAGTCCTCCACCAATTCAAGAGAAACTCTGGGAAAAAGAGTGTATATTAAAAGGTCTGTCCCTATTTTATTTGATTTGTTTCTTTACATTTTAAGATGTAAGCATAAGCATATCAATCCCTCCCCCCCTTGTTTTCCAGGATGCTCTCTGAACCGTCTGAACTCTGTGACTGGTCAGTACGCTCAGGTTTGTGTCCAGACAGCAGCACAGTGTGGAGTGGATGTGATCGACCTCTGGTCCCTCATGCAAAAAGATGAAGAGGTGCCACACACGCACACACACACACACGCACATACATGCGCGAGCGCACACACACACACACACACACGCACATACATGCGCGCGCACACACACACACACACACATACATGCCTACATGTGCACACACACATACACATACACGCACACACACACACACACACACACATGCGCGCACACACACACACACACACACACACACACATACATGCCTACATGCGCACACACGCACACACACACACACACATATACACAAACATACACGCACACACACACACACACACACATACACACACATGCCTACATGCGCACACACACATACACACACATACACGCACACACACACACACACGCGCACACACACATACACACACATACACACTCACACACGCACACGCACACACACATACACACTCACACACGCACACACACACACACTCACACACACACATGCCTACATGCACACACATACACACATGCGCACACACACACGCGCACACACATACACACACATGCACACATGCACAGATGCGCGCGCGCGCACACACACACACACATGCGCACACACGCACATACACTCACGCACAAATGCACACACACACACACACACACGCACATACGCACATACGCACATACACACATACACACGCACAAATGCACACACACACACGCGCACACACACACACACACACACACACACACACAAGCACACACACAAGCACACATGCGCACACACACACACACACACACACACATGCACACACACACACACACACACACACACACACACACACACACACACACGACCATTGATATAATCAAACAACAAAATTACAAGCTGCATGAATATATTGATTACATTGGCTACCTTTTGAGTCTGGTTCAAGGTTTCTTCCTCTTCCATCCAAGGGAGTTTTTCCTCTCCATAGTCACCTCAATCTTGCTTATTGGGGATAAATACAGACACATTTAAACATATTAAATGTGTCTGTATTAAATGTGTATAAATGTTTCAACCTCAGATGTTTCAGTAAAAAAAAACGAAAAAAAAAACAAAAACTATTTTTGGGTAAAATAATGCAGCTTGTTTATTAACCATGCCACACGTGTACACCACTATGGTGTAGCACATTCAACACCACTCCTGCAGAAAGTAGCTGTATAATGAAACCATGTTTCCCATTAGCCTAGACATGCTTCCCTTTTCAGATAACAAGTGCTTAAGTATTGATTTAAAAATTTCGTCACATTTAAAATCACAAACTAAGGTGTCCAGAAAGGGACAGTGTGCAGAAACCTGGGTCCATACCTCAGTTTATTAAAATGCAAAGATCAGCTGATTAACCAGGACGTTTAAGAATAAGATTGGTCACCTCAGCTATCTATCTCTCTCAATTTCATTCTTCTCAGAAAGGAAGCTATTGCAGCAGCACAGGGTGTTATGACAAGTAGGCGAAGCAATATATAAATAAAAGAAAAGTGTAAGAGTGTGATGCGGCAGTACAGTGGGGTGAAAACATTGTTTATATAAGTAGTTGAGTACTTGAGTGGCATTAAAGTAGCAGTGCAGTCCAAACATTGTGGAAAAATTAAGTTTTTTTAAGCTTCATGTCTTCATGTTTATGTGAATATGTCTGGATATAATAAAATCTTATTCCTTTTCCTTCAGGATTTCTCAGCGTACCTGTCAGACGGTTTGCACCTCTCGGAGAAGGGCAACCAGTTTGTAGCCCAACACGTGTGGAGAGTATTGGAGAGCAAGGTAGCTGATGTACCTTTCGTCCTGCCGTACTGGGCTGATGTAGACTGCGAGAACCCTCAGAACAGCCTGCTGTGTGATTAGAGCGTTCAGCCACACCGAACCTCTCGTCTTATCTGATCTGATCAGTTTTACTGGAAATGGTTCTGTCGTTTTTCTGTCTGATTTGCACTTGCACTTAAGGGACGGATGAGAAATCGGGAAAAACCGGATACTTTATCGTCGCTGATGAAGGCTGACTCTCTAGTAAGCGTGTTTCACATCACGCTGGAATTACAAGACGGAGGATCGGAAGCTCTGCTCTTTGCTTTTATTTCTCTGTGGACTCATTTAGAATAGTCTCTCAAGCCAATACAATCTTATATGATCATCAATACTAGAACAGAAATAATAGCAATGCATAGAGTTAAATACTGATTTTATTCTCCCAAATACTTTAATTGTAGCCCAGAAGCACATGATGAATATATGTAAATATCAATAATAAATTTTTCGAGGCATTATTCTGAACACTGTGATTGCAGCCAATTAATTACTGATGAAAGGAACAGATAAATCCTACAGACAAAATGAATTAACATGGCCGTGTGTGTGTGTGTGTGTGTAGGATTTGTGAACATGTTCTCAGGTATAAAAACACTGACTGAACGATGCGACACCGATTAATCGGGCTGAGTTTCTAATTCAGTGTGTTTGCAGTCACGTTCAGGACAAGTGTGTAGAGGTCCAGTTTATTCTTGTGTAAGTAAATACAATGTAGGTATATAAAGATATATACATCTAGAAGCAACAGTTAAACACCATGAAAAGCAGGATTCCATGGGTTTATGGCACAGTAATATAATCATTTATGACCTGGGTATCACTAAGCCATAATGAACAACACTTGAGTAACACAGTGGTATAAATGAGATGTGGCATTTCATACATAACAAAATGGTTCTAAAACACATCAAGAGAAAGGCACAATGTAGAGATGACTGAACAATGCACAGCATAGCAAACATGTTCTACAGTCAATAAACTGGTTCAACAATAAAATGACATTTATGTAGATTCACATCCATAAATCCGTGTTATCTGGTCTCTGAAACAGCTTAGGAGTCACTACAGACCACATACACAGGAGTCCACATATGGCCAAACCTGAAAAACACACTTTAACACTGGATATGTTTATGTGGGTTCACAACTGTGTGTCTCAAGCAGAATTCAGTG
This sequence comes from Tachysurus fulvidraco, assembly GCF_022655615.1. Taxonomy (NCBI): domain Eukaryota; kingdom Metazoa; phylum Chordata; class Actinopteri; order Siluriformes; family Bagridae; genus Tachysurus; species Tachysurus fulvidraco. The sequence goes on from NC_062529.1 coordinate 9,566,711, forward strand.
TATAGATTTCACAGAGTCTTCCAGTTCAAATTTCCAGGCAGTTTACAAAACAGAAAATCTTAAGCGTAGTAACGTGACCTGCTACAGCAGAGCAGACAGAGGAATGGCAAAGGGTTAAGAGGAACATTTTAATTAAGTCAAATAATAAATCTCCTTTTTAAGAAGTTAGTAGAAGTAACAAAAACACAGGACCGAACACGAATACAGAGCCGAGTAGGTCTGGATTACTTGCCAGGGATGAATATTTAAAGGAGAATTATTCTAAACCTGCGTCTTTAAGGCTGCACTTTAATCAAATATATATGGAGCGATCACGTACAAAATGAAGTGCAAAGAAGAATACTTCTATGTAAAGAATCCAGATACAATGTGCACACCAGGCATTTCACTATCTATTCCAGCTTTTTCTGTCTTTTTTATTCCAGTGAGGTTTCCATAGAAGCTGTTCTACAAGGCACTTTTTTGCATTATTCATTGCATCCTATCTATAATGTAAAGGTGCAGTTTGTAATGCTTAAAAGTATAAAGTCTAATACAAATTCGCAAGGCCATGCGATGCATCTGGCTACTCATTTCAGGTTACATTTTTTCTGACCCTGAAATTAGCCCCGACCCAGAGCGCTGCTCAGCACGGCTCCTTTTTCCTAAAAGGTAACCAATACGTTTTAACGCATGGGGGCGCGATCGGGGGAACAAAAAAGAGAACTGTGTGTCTTCTCACAAGCAACAGATGGCACATTTAATATCCAGGCATGTGGACTGCAGCCTCAGACAATTTATACATTATTTTTCTGCACTTCTATTTTAAAAATACATTTATAATTTACACTAAAATTTTAACATCTGAAAAATACTTAGCAGTCAGCACAATACACCTGCACTAGAGTATACCGTGGATGGATCGTCTCCAAACGGATTCTTTACAAAGGCTCATTCGTTTGTTGTGTACCAAAGTGCATACTTGTGATGGGGTGTGTGTGTGTGTGTGTAAATAGTGTAAATTGATGAGGCATGTCTCTCTCAGCACTCTGTCTCTTTACTCTCTATACGTGCTTGTCTCTGCAGTCGCTTGTTTTGACGGTTTAGTGGTGAATGTTCGGTGAGGTCCTCGAACGACTTGGCTGTCGCAGAGCTCGGGGGGAAGGCTGTCCCTGGTGGAGAGTCACCACTGGAGTCCTCCTCGATGGTGGCCATACGCGGAGGATCCGCTCTGGGCTCGGAAGAGGAGCTTGTAGGCGGAGAGGTGCTGCTGCCGCTGGGGTGTCCCTGTACGGGTCGCGCAGCTGAAACAGAAGGAGGAGGAGGAGGAGGTGGGGCTTTGATGATGCGCATGGGAGCCCCTTCCAGGCTGCTCAGTATCTCCATATTCTGAGAGAGGAAGAGAAGTCTCAGTGTCATTATAAACAAATACAGAACAAAACAATCAGTTATTTAAAAAGAGTTCTTATGGAGTCCCCCCCCAGTGACAGAGGTTAGTTTAATTGAAGCCATCAAACAAAACTAATTGTTCTTGTCGTTTTAGAAACAAAGGGTATAAATGTTGTAATCTAAAGCTCAAGAAATTCATTTGACTAGAACCGGAAATGTCGCAAACATGACGAACATGCCAGTTTCCTTTAGCTACACTGATGTAGCCTCTTACACACCCATGAGCTGCTCAGGCATCATCCACATCTCGGGTTCCAAGGGCACAGAGCGTTCTTGAGGGTTGTGCCATTTGTCTCAAAAAGCCATGCACTCATAACACTTCTACACTTTGGTAAACATTTACATCAACACCGACTGCACAACAATAAACACTTCAACCGTGCTCAGCATTCGACACACCTTAGAAAACAACTAGCTAACAGATGCACAACTCGACACACTACACTCTACACGGGCAAAGACCATGTGACACACTCACCTCAGGCTTTACCACACACTTCCACCATCATCTGCTGCAGTTCCATGAGGCTCAGAGCAAACAGTGGAGCCACAGGTCACATCTTCAGCCACACTCACTCATACGCTTATACAATGTGTTTAGCTCCTCTGAAAAGGCCATGCTAACTGCAGCTTACACACTTTCACACACAGTTATGCTGGTTTGTCTTTTTGACCTGCTTATTATAGACAGAACATTATATTCATCTCTGGACTAATGATGCATGGGTGAAGGATAGGCACTTACACTAGGATATATTAGAGACTTGGAGTTCTCCTCATACTGTCTGTCCAGCTTCTTGTCCTGCAAACAAGACAGATAGATAAAAGGTTTTAGACTGTTTAGACCAAACTTACCGTTCTTTCTGTGGCACTGTGAAATTCTCCAATCGGTTTTGTCAGAAGGGGTTGATTCATTTCCACAACAATGTGGCACTGAAAGTCTCAGGTTTAGACCAAAGCTCTTGTAATACATTATCATTACTATATTAACAGTTCATAAACAAGGTCTGTCTGGGTGCCAGGCTACTGCAAGTGATACGAGGAACATTAACTGGAAGTAAAAAGTATGATGTGACGTGTTGTGTGTGTTGACGTGTTAACATTAGGGTAGTAAATTTATAGACTTTATGGCCAAAAGTACATGCACACCTGAACATCACAACCATACCATTGTATAGAATGTCTTTGTATTGTGTAGCGTTACAATTTCCCTTCACTGGAATGAACTGGTTTAAACCTGTTCCAGCCTGATGATCTCCCTTTGCACAGACCAATCTCCATGAGTACACGGTGTGACCTCTGGTTGGAGTGGAACTTCTCTTTTGGAATGAACTGGAATGCAAACTGCTCGCTAGGTCACTAACTCACCTCACTATGGCTCTTATTGAGCAAAGCCCCACAGAAGACACACTAACATCTAGTGGAAAGCTTTCCCAGAAGAGTGGAGCTTTAAGGTTATGTAAGGCATATCAGGAGTAACTTATTTTATACAACTGAGCAATTGAGGGTTAAGGGCCTTACTCAGGGGCCCAGCGGTGCCAACTAGTTGGATCTGGGATTTGAACACACAACCTTCCGATTGGTTGTTCAACACTAAACACTAGGACTCCCACAGGACAACTAAATGCTCAATAAGCACATACGGGCATGACTGCTCAGGTGTCCATAAACATTTGGCCATATTGTATCACCTGATTATTTACAGCACAGTCTGCGGTCTTTTATTCCTTATTTATATATTTAAAAAAAACAAATAAAATACACTCACCACACAGTGCACCAGAATACTCAGAGGGATCCAGAAGAGGAGGGAAAAGACAACCACAGAGCCCACTATATTATCAGCCAGAAACTTCCCTGAAAAGAGGAGACATACATTTAGCTTCTGAAGTACCGACATCCTTAATGAAGGTGTGTAGTAAATATGTATTTGTAGTTAATTAGCTCAATCTGACACACAACTATTTCTGCATGTAGTACGTTGCGAATCGTTTTCTACAAAGCTTGATGCGATAAGAGAATAGTCACTCCTCAATACACAATTGCTCCACATCCTCCAGGGTCCTAGATCCTCTTTAGTGGACTCGCGGTTTTCCTTTTCAACTCACAGCTTGTCATAAGGGTCTAGGTGAAGACTCTGGGATGCAGCACTGAAAAACCTGATTCTATGATCATTTGAGGTGTGGATTTATATGTATATATGTTGAGTCATTGTCCTGCTGGAAGCTCCAACCAGAAGACGTTTGGAGTCTCAACACAAAACCATTTAAAAGCTTATATACTGCATGAGGAATCCTAGGGCCTTCACCCACGTCTCCATCACAGATCGCCCACCTTACAAGACTGTTTTCTCTGTAACTGTTCTTCCTTTTATGCCAAAAATCCCACCTTGACTGGACCCATTCCTCAAGGTTCCATCAGCAAACTGCTCATTTCTGTGCTCAGATCGTAGGCACGCCTACGGATTAGTTTGCTGGCACTTAGGCAGCAACTAATTGTAGACTGGCTTAGTTATCCCAAATACGTGTCTGAAAATCTCCAACTGTGATGCGTGGGGGAATTATTGCCTCTCACTTCCTCCTTACTGAGCATGCAGGGAAATATACGCTTTGCCAGGCAGGTTCATTACAGCTCTGGTTCTTAATTACTGCACTAACATTGAATAGGAGCCTTTTTAACTCGGTTCACTTTATTTCTTCTCCAATCTTTACCGCACTGACGGCTAAGGAAACATGGCTACTGCATTACCTCATATACTCGAATGAAACAGATGAGGGAGAAGAAAAAAAATATATATATTTAAAAAAAAAAAAAAAATTCTAATATATCAGGGTTTATCTTTCAAGACTTCCTAAACACTGTTGTAAAAAATCTTAGTAGAAATAATTAAAATATTATTCCTTACAATACTATAACCAAAGTAAAGTATTAGGCCTTGCAAAATATTACAATTGCTGTCATAAGACATATGTAGGCGATGTTGTAGGCCAAAGATGTTTATTGTAATCATAAACTTAGTAAAAGTAACCAGATTCGGGGCTGTCAGGCCTAGTCAGTCTGAGCACATTTGTAATAACAAATGCAAACTTGTTATGTAGACTGAAAAAGACATTGGTTCACAGACCTAGGCCCTGAGAACCAAGGGGAGGAAAATCCATAAATGGGCATATGGGGAAAAGGTAATGGGAAATAAGGGGAAATTAAGTCAGTGTGTTTAGAAAACATAGGAGGTGATGCCGATAAATAAGGTGATATGGCACCGTGGGACTCCAAGAAATACTGGGAACCAAAGAGGAGGCTAGGAGCATTAGGGTATATATTGCGAAGATCGGGGGTGAAGGGTGTGTGTCAAATTCTTCTGGCCAGATGAAGGAGGCAGCCCCGCACGCGCGTATGTGTGTGTCTGTGCGTGTGTGATGTGTGCGAGTGTGTGTGGTGTGTGTGCATGTTTTTTTTTTTTTTGCAAGAACGTCGCGAGAGTTCTTGTTTTTCTTGATTGATTTTTGCATGACATGCTCGTTTTTTTTTTCATTTGTTACATTTCATTTGTTACTTTAGATTTGGCAATTTCTCTTAAAAGATAAAGAAGTTTGCTCATTCTCATCCAGGTCTGAGGAGTTTTCTCAGTGTTGTTGAAGTAATTATAGAGTTATCAGTTAAGTCTAACTAAAACAGTCTTTAGTAACCAAAAAGTCTAAGTGTGGAGATCACCCTGCGATGTGTCGACATGGAGACCGGCTCTGAGTTACGACAACACTCTAGTGAATATATAAACCGAAACAAGCTACAGACGGCTCCTTTTAGTTATTTTCTGACTGTATGTGAAGTCAAACAAACAAAAGAGCATCTTGCCAACAAAGCAATTCATCAACTATCACCACTTACCAAAGGTGTTGATGTCCAGCTTGTCAATAAAGTCCCACAACCTCTCAACGACGTCTTGGACCTGCTTCATGCATTTACCCTATAAAGAGACAAAGACTTTGTTTAACATGGTGTGTCAATAATTAAACAGTATTGTGTTCTGTCTGAAATGCATCAGCACAAAAGTGAGGGAAAGAATAACAAAAGGTGCTCACATGGCCATCGCAGAATCCCACGGTGCAGGGCTTCCCCTTCCGCAGGTACAGATAATCTCCGTTTTCAAATTTAAAAGGAGTGCAGAGTCCATTTGGGTTCTTACAGCATACTTTACACGAGCTGTCTGTTTCTGTAAGAAAGCACATCTTAATAAACCGCGTGTGTGATATTCTAGTCAATTGTAGTTCCTCCAGCTACCACTGCTAGCTGATTCAAAACCTATGCTGAAACATTTACTGAATATAAATATGTATAACCCTGATGGCAAATCAGAGCAGAAAGACAAAATGTGGCACAGTTTATTAAAAAAAAAAAAAAAATTATATTTCTTAGTGCACACAGACAAAGATGGGCTCCTCAAGCGGCTTTCTTGATGTGCAGGCAGGTTTTGTTTATTATTCTAAATGCAGCTAATTGTTAGCACTTACGGTTTTGTTCATATTAATTTATATACGCCAGAATCCGTTCCGTGGATGATGTACTTTTTTTACACTGTAAAAAAGAATAGCTTGAATTTGGCCAAAATCTCATTCAGCAAGCTAGCTAACAGTTATTGAGTCAGAATAAAAAAGAAAGAAAAAAAATGGAAAAAGAAATATGGTGGCATGAACTTGGTCAATATTTCATGTTCTTTCCAACAACAAAACACATGAACCCAACACGCTCGTTATTACCGCTGCAGAAAACCGAAGTAGGATCGTTCTTATAGCACACGAAGGCAGCATGATCCCTTATATACTGTGGTTGTGTAAGAATGTATGCAATACAGTAGCAGCTGAGACACTCACCATTGCATGCACAAGATCGAAGATTCTGTGTTGCCTCACAAAAAGGAATACACTCGCCTCCACGGCATCGGCCTCTATCCACACACTCTGTAGAATCAGGCAGATTTCCAGGAGGTGGGCACTCACTGCTGTTGCCTAGAGAAGAAAAAAAAAAACACCTGAGAGTTAGCGGAATCTATCAAGATGAAACTATTCCAAGTGAACAAACAAGAGATTGAATTTTTAAAGCACCGTTTTGTAAAGTTATACATTATATGACAACGTGTACATCTTATCCCTCTGGATAATAAGGAGTTTGTGATCACCTGTGCACGATGAACTTGCTTTACAGGTAGCGTTGATGGACTCCTGACAGATCTTATTAGGTTCTTGGAACATGCAGTTGGAACAACACGGACTGTTCCTATCACTGAGGTACAGGCAAATCAAACAAAAAGTCATTATTCCAGACTTCCAGATTTGATAGCGTGTCATGAACTTATTCATCTGTTCCTTTCAGATGTTTGAGGTGAACCCACTTTGCCTCACAGCGTACCTGCACTGTAGGCCCTTTTTCAGCTTGCAGTTGGCTGTACAGCAGCGGTCATCTTTTAGATGGAGGAGCCCGGGGTCACATTCCTCTCCTTCTTCAACCCGAGAGTTGCCACACAAATTACTGGTGCGTACCTTGAAGCATTGTGGAGCCTTGACCCTCAAGGTCCTGCTCACGGAGGCTTTACTGCAGTTGGAGAACCGCTGAAATACATTGAAACAAAGCCGAACTTATGAACAAATAAACTGCAATAAACCTTTGGGAAAATTTATGTAATATAGCTACAGGCAGATGAAAGGATGTTGATTGTGTGGATATTATTATTCGTTTTGCTGTTTTGCGATAAGACGCTGAAGACTGTAGAATGTTACCTTGTTGTTAGGATGGTCTCCACTCACAGCGATGGGGTACATTACAAACTTGCCTCCTTGCTCGTCGCTTGGAGCACAGTAAGCGATGTTGTCTGGGTCGTGCTCTGCTCCGAAGTTGTGCCCAAGCTCGTGGGTGGTCACCAGGTCTGCTTCCTGTACAATGAGCGCATGTGTAAATGAACCAAAAGCCAAAAAAAACAAAAACAAAAAAAAAAAACACAGCTCCTAATAAACCTGCACAACGAGTGAAGATGTAATGAGTAGAATGTAATGACGTGATGCGTTTAAACAAAAACCTTGGTGAGAATGGTCTTGCCGTAGTTCTTAGTGCTGGTTAAGCCAGTGTTCAAGTAGCTGGCTTTTTTTACTGTTGTAGAGGGAAAGTATGCTGAAACAAGAAAGAAAGAAAAAGTTAACAGTTGCCTTCTTTTGATTAGGTGTATTCTAATCAGATCAAACACAGACATACGTTTTGAGCAGAGTCCTCCCAAAGCCTGGTCTCTGGAGGAGGCTACATATGCAAGTCCAAGAGTTCCTTCATCAAAGTCCTGGTAGGTAAAAAGGTGAGCCAGGCACACGGCTGAGGCGTTATCTGCTATGTCCTGACTGAATTGCTGGGAACAGAGTCAACAGTGACCACTTAGCGATGCTGGCAGCACAATTATTTTGTCTTGGTAAGGATCATGGTATCCAGAGGCCACAACACTGGTCACACAAAAACACACCCACGCCAGGCCATCACACCAGGCCAGCACCGCATGCGCACACACACACACACACACACACACGTGATTCACCTACTGAAAACATCTTAAATATCAGTATCATAATCAATATTTATGCCAAAGGCACACAAAACCTCTGGACATATTAGAGTCTCCTTCTAATGACAGGTGTGTGTGTGTGTGTGAGAGAGAGAGAGAGAGAGAAAATAAGAGTCAGAAATAATGTGACCAGGTCCAAATGCTTTGTACTTCGTTTACAACAACCTTGTTAACTCCATTTCTGTCAAACTGCTATTATTCTTTTGTCAAAGCGATCCAAGTAGATCACATTAGAACATGGGCATTCGAGAAATAGCCACCCCCCCTTCTTTTTAAATAACATTTTTTCTATTTAGTTACAAACCAGAAATGCTCATTAACTATTCACACTAATATTATAATAGTAAATGTACCTATTGTAAGTAAATTGGTTAAAGTTTAGAAATTTATGAGCACTTACTTCTAGAAGCTTCTTTACATCCCACACTTGGTTGTTTTTTGGTCGTGGACTGCCTTCCATATTATAGTGAAGCTGTCCTGGAGACACTTTGGTTGGATCCTTGTTTATGATGATCTGTTACATGGAACATGATGACAGCTTAACATACAGCATACGGCACGACATACACCAGCTGAACACGGTCACTATACACAGTGAAGAACCCAACCACATAATGTTTATGATCGCACCCTGATGAGGACATTGAGGACGTTGTGTAAAAGCCGTATGAGGACTGACTCGGTAACAGGTCGTGTGTGGTACTGACCTGATGAATCTGTACACCGTAGCCTTTAAACTCATCATCCCATGACGTGTTCCTGTAGATATCATCCACTCGGTCGATCAGCTCGATCTGGGGGGACACAAATTCAGTAATAAATATGCTTTCTGAATATTTTTTGGCAAGGCAGGATATTCCTATAGTACGTGTGTAACAGGCAGCACAAAACATTCTAAAGCTAGATCTAGCTTTATATCTACCTTTATCAGTTGCTTATCACAGTGTGTTAAGGACACTGTTAAACACGGCCCCTTTACTTAGCTAATGAGATTTTTTACAGATGGTAGACAAAAATTATTTATTTCCACTATTATACACAACACTTGTTTGGTTTCCCTGGATATTCATTCATTGAAATTCGAAAGGAAAGGTTCAACATCTTCAACCTTTAAGCATCTTTACTATTTATAGGCAAATCTGTGATATTGACCGTCGTCGCTGTTGTACAAAAGTTGCAGACAAAAAGTCAGACCATTTCCACTGAAGCCGGTGTTCAAACACCACCGATGGATTTCACCTAATATGGAGATTGGTCGGGTTTTACGCGAACCTGTGGACTTCGTGCCAGCTGGAGTGCACATTATCATTAATGCAAAAATAGAACAGACCAAATAATAGAAAAGCAAATATAAGTTGTATGTAATAAAGAATGAACAGGAAAGTTGACAGTCAGGATCTAAGTTTGAGCATATCTGATTTTACTGGCATGCATCCAAACTCCTACAGTTAATACTGTGCGTTTTACCTTTAAGCAGCATGACATTACGCAGGATAACCAGATGCTGCTTGGCTAAAATCTCTGTATCAAACCTGCCTGCTCATTTTCCATAAGCAGGAGTTTCTTTTTCTCACAGTTTTGCTCAGCGGATTTCGCCGTTAACGTTTACCAGGTAGTTGAGGGTGGTGCTCTCCTCTTCACGACCCATGTGCCTGTAGAAGCGGTAGTCAGCCACCAATAGCAGCGTGCAAGTGTTCTTCTTGGGGTTGTGTGTCTGTCTCCGCACTCTCTGTTTAGCTTCTGTACAGATTCATCAGAAATAATCAGTGATCTATTGCAGGTCAGAGGTAAGACCTCTATGAGCAAATTCTTCCAAATACCTTTAGGCAGGGTTAAATACTAATGGGTCACTGCACACGTGTATTGGGTTTTGTCTGCAACACTGCTTCCTGTTGCAACATTTCTTGCTTTAGAGATGACTTGGCAACCTTAGGTGGAATCGACTCGCACATCCTTCTATTATTTAACTACAGAAAGATTGCAAACAGAAATCGGATCGAATTTCCCAAACAACGACGAGTGTTTTTTATACAGCGTCTTTTATTATTCATATCTCCCACACTGCAATACTCAAAACTAACAGCAGGGACGAGCAAAAATGACAAATTTTTAGTCATTGAAGTCATTTCTAATTGTAAATGTAGGAAGAGAATATGCACACACGCACTCAAAAACTTTGACGTATTTATATATCAGACAAACAAATTGAAATGTTAAAAAAAAAAACGTTTTTGTTTAGCTCTACTGTAGTAAAGTTCATCTTAGACCTTTTGACATATTACCAATCGTAACATGTAACCCACACGTATGTTGATTTGAGGACATGGAGTGTGGCCGTGCACAAGCACATCGATTCAGAATGTGTGGGATTATCCAATGACCACCAATTTGTTTCTAGCTGTGCGCTCAGCTCATGCATGCAGATTTAAAACCTACGTACGCATTGAAAAATGAGACCTCAAATGAGACAGGCATGATTCAATAATTGATTGCAGCAGTTCTGTTTATCGGTCAAAACAGATAAGAGTGACGCTGTTAGTGAGGCTCATGACGCATTGAAAGGCATCTTATAGAAAGTAATAAATTCTTATAGAAAGGTTTAGAAGATTCAGATTCATTCCTTGTAAACTTTAATCTCTTAAGTTTTTTTCTTTACAGGGGCTCAACAGAAGCTGATGCTCACCTCTCTCCTTCTGTGCCTCTGCAGCTGTTCTGGCTTCTTCAGGAAGCAACCGTGGAGCCTCAGCGTTGACGTAGCCACATACTTTGGAGGAGGCGAGTCGACTAATGTTCTTGATGTCTTCAGAGCGGTAGACCAGCAGACGGCTGTCTGGAGCTTTTTCTGTGAACCTCCATAAAGGCTAATTGCGGTGTAGATGAGTGAGAGAAAGTAAGACAGAGAGAGATGCGCTCCTGAATTCTTATTTGGTCATCAATGCTTCACACACCACACACACCCCCCACACACACACACACTGAGGCACGTCTGAATATTTTACACTTATTACTTATGCTGCGGGGCAGAAAAGAACAAAGCTAAGTTGTGGCAAGATTCCTGTCGTGCTTAATAATTACCTCTACGTTGTACTCAGCTTCATCAGTGAGGATATGTGCTGAGAAGTCATCTCCATCCATGTGGGCCTGCACCCGGGAAAACTCCTCACCTGAGGATATGAGATTAAAGGTTCTCAAGTTATTCTCACATTATTCTTGTCTGCTTTGGTTTTGTTGTTTTAGATCAATTTTATGTTATAGACCTAGTTCTCCAACAATATAATGTATAATGATTATTAGGGCCCGAGCACCGAATGGTGCAAAGCCCTATTGTTTTCGCTCGGGTTTATTAGGACCCGAGCACCGATGGTGCGAAGCCCTATTGTTTTTGCTCGGGTTTATTAGGACCCGAGCACCGATGGTGCGAAGCCCTATTGTTTTTGCTCGGGTTTATTATTATTAATAAAAACATTTTTTTGCACACATTGGCCAATTGGGGTCCCTTAACCTGCTCGAAAACATCAGAGTCGGGCGACGCTAGGATTGGGCAAAGGCTGGAATACGGGCATGGCAAGGGAGCACTGTAGCGCCCCCTGTAATGCAAAAACAAACATTTGTGCACAGATCGGGCAATTATGTACGCACATGTACAAGAGTTGGTACGCATATAGATCTCATCGACCCGAACAACTTTCACGCTCTAAACTATGAGCTCCACCCAACAGGAAGTCAGCTATTTTGGATTGTTTTATAAGTGCATGCGGTGAACTTTTAAATACTCCTCCTAGGGAATTCATGTGATGGACACCAAAAGTGGTCATCATGATACTGAGACATTGCACTTGCTAAATTCCGAAGGGGTTATTGATATCTCGAATGGTGCTGCCATGGCGAGGCGACTAAGTTATGGCAATTTCAGAGAAACAGGTAGTGTCTAATATCTAAAGCAAAAAATGCCTTATTGGGATGACACGCGGTGTGTATGTTCGGCCAAGGATTCCGATCGCATCGATGTGCTTATTGTGAATCTCAGACATAGCGCCACCAACAGGCACCAGGAAGTGTGTCAGTCACAACAGTTGCATGTGGTGAACTTTTAAATAGTCCTCCTAGGACATTCATGAGATTGACACCAAAAGTGGTGAACAAGATGCCGAGACATTGCACTTGCTAAATTGCGAAGGGATTTTTGATATCTCGTACGGTGCTGCCATGGCGAGGCGACTAATTTATGGCGTATTCAGAGAAACAGGAAGTGTCTTCTATCTAAGCCAAAAAACATCTTATTGTGATGACACGCGGTCTGTATGTTCGGCCAAGGATTCCGATTGCATCGATGTGCTTATTGTGAGTCCCGGGTACAGCGCCACCAACAGGCACCAGGAAGTGTGTCAGTCACAAAGGTGGATTTTTTCAGGTGCATGCAATGAACTTTTAAATACTCCTCCTAGAGGATTCATGCGATTGAATCTAATGCGAAATTGCGAGCGGATTTTTGATCTCTCAAACACCGTTGCCATGGCATCGTGTCAAAGTTTACTTTTATTTCAGGCATATTTAAGGCTTTTGGCGTGCTTAGATTAACTTGAAATTTGACACATACATCACATTTGTCCGCTGTTAAGTGTGGACAAAAAGGTCAGACAAAGGTGTGTCTCAAGTGGCTCACTAGCGCCCCCGTTTGTCTAAAATGTGGGGTTTCATTTACCTACAGTCCCCAAATGGGTCAGTAACAACATAAATTAGTCAACTGACATATACCCACTTCATGCACTTGCCCACCGTGCATTGTTTTCTGGGAGGCACCGTATAGCGATAAAAGAACGTGTGAGGGCCCGCCATCGCTGCTTGCAGCTATATTTATTATAATTATTACTACTACTATGACTATTAAAACTATTAATCATTATTACTAACAATAATAATTACTATTGTTTTAACTCCTGAGACACACACAGATCAGTCATCATGTTTGTCTCTTTCTTTAATTTCTAACTGAAAACTCACCTACTACATGCCCTCTGAAGTAATTTTGCATTTCAATATCGTAATTCTCCTCCCTCCCTTCAGCATCAACAAACACTGCTTTAACATTGTCCGTGAAAAGCTCAGTGTTCGTGGTCAGGTACAACTCGAAATGCCTTCATATAGAGGGAGAGGGAGAAGAAGAGGGAGGAGGGAGGGAGGGAGAGAGAGAGAGAGAGAGAAAACTGTTATTGTCTCACATCTTTAGCTTTTTAGGATACATGTTGTCAGTGAGCTTGCAACATGGCAATACTCCGATACTCCTAGGTTATTTAGGAAGCGTGGTACATGTTAAATGTTCCTGTAAAATCATCCATGTTTAAGAGGCATTAACATTAAAAACCTTTTCCCCAACCAGCTCAGACACAACTCAGGGACCAAGAGTTTGAGCAAACAGTGTGATGCTACAGAAATCCTTGATGACAGATACATAGATAACAAGCCACATATTGTACTATATGCTGCCGGTATTCTGGGTTATGTGCAGCAGCTGACCAGACAATTCGATCAGACTACAGAAGACTGTGTTTGCCTGAGTCAAGTGAAGACTAATCACAATTTGGAGAAAGCTCCACACTCTGCTGACACAACAGACACTACTAATTAATAAGCTGGTCATAATTTTGCAAGATGTTAATCGCCTAGTTTGCCTTAGTATTCCAAATCGGTACTCAGGGACAGTATGTGTGTTCAATTACTGAACAGATAATTACTGACAAATGTAAATAAACAAAAAACGTTACCTCTTCAGTGCTGTGAATCTGACGAGACGTTCGACGTGTGACGGCGAGCTGACGTCTCTCTTCCTTAAAGAGTGCTGCTGCAAACTGGATGCAGGAAGCACCTCGAAGTCTTCCAGCATCGAGCTTAGGCTTTCTGTATCCGAGTAAAGCAGAGGGAGAAGCGCATTAAAAACCAAAGCAGAACCGCAAAGGATAAAAAGACATGCAACTTATTTTTTTATGTAGGGAAAACCTAGCCACCTAACACCATAGGGGCCAAGACCTCTTTTCTGAGTTAGCAGCATTTTATTTCAGTCTTGACAAACCTGGTTGAGCTAAATAAAGACTTCAATAGTGACTGAATAGTGGAGTAAGATTTGGTAATCTGGGGTAAGCCTACTATTAAAAAGTATTAGGGTTACAAACAAATTATTATTATTATTTTTTTTAAAGAATTCATTGATCCTAAATCGGCGAATCATCAAACCCCTGGATTCGATCATGAAATCTGAAAATGTAACTGACTACAGGAACTAATGTGTGTTGTGGATGTTCCACAAAATTACATTGAATTACAAACAGAATGAAAGCTGTAATAAATAAAACTTATTGACATTGAAAGATTATTGGACAGCATCACACTACCACATTGTTGATTTTAACAGCATGTCAGATTTAATTTCTTATCCTTAATAAATAAATTATAGGCCATGTGTTTTACTTCTTACACTGAACCATTGAATCAATAAACTGTTGTCAAACCGAATCCCTACATGTTCCCGTGACTCAGTAATTCGCTAACATTAATCAGTCCGATTAGAAAACAAACAAACAGAAAGTGTTTATCTTCTCTCACCTGCATGGGGTATGTTGTGTGTTGTACTGTCAAAGCTAACATAGTAGCACGCTACACAGTGTGCCAGAACAATCAGCCATTTATAACAGTTATTTATATGCGGTCGTATTAATACAGCAGTATGCAGATTTGGATGTCGCTAACTTTTTAGAAACAAAAAACAAGAAGGAAGTAACAAAACGATGTTTATCGGTCAGCAAAACGACACGAATTACACGGATCGAAAGAGCACCGCAATCCTAAACCATATTTCTGCAATTTCAATAAACAAACCTCAGTGCCTGGAGACAAAAGTTCAGTTAGAAGACTAGTAACATTTGTAAAAATGTGTTTGTGTCACTGCACAGAATCATGTATAATGTTGTGTAGTTTTTTCGCAACAAATTTCAGCTTTTTAAAGGCTTGTACATCAGTTTATTGTAACAAACAAACAAACAAACAAATAAATAAATAAGGCTTAGGGATAAATACATATACAGTACAGTGAGAGGGGGAATAAGTATTTGAACACAATTTGATATTATTATACTCCCACTGTTCAGATCCACTTCAGATTTACACAAATGATAACTAGATTTTCTTCTAACTATGAGCAATAAGTATGGATATATAAGGATAAATAATGATTAAAGGAAAAAACATTAATGAGAAAGAATGTCCCCGATAAAGGACCAACATTAGAAACATCAGCATTTGTCTGCTTCGAGTCATGAGAGAGAACGTTTTTTTTTTGCCTGCCTCGACACATTGTCTTAATTTCCCCAGATTTAAGGATATAATGGAGTCAAAATTTTTCAAAATACTCCATGAATTATTACTGTATATATCATTTAGTCTAAAACCACCCAAAATATCTTTCTCTGCCGAGTTCATAAACATTGAAGTCATTTATTGAGTTTAAGCGACTGCTTCTGAACAAAGAGGAAGACAAAAATCTTGTATATAAAACCCCCAACGCTTTCTAATAGTGTCAGCATTTCAATAATGTAGGCCTTGTTATTGAACTTGAACTTTCTTCACTATTATAAAGTAATATAATTTTGTTTTTAGACACTTCAATGCAAAATATTCAATTCAATTCAAATTTATTTGTATTATTAAACAACTGACGTCTCAAATCGGCTTTACAGGACATAAACGTAGAACTAAAAGGTTATTATAAAGGTTAATATAAGGATTAATATAATACAAAAATTCAAGATTAATATTAGAGATATTTAAACGTGTTTGTGTTTATCTAGAATGAGCAGGTCTGAGGTGACTCAGGTAACTGTGGGGAGGAAACGATAAGGGAAGGAACCTTTAGAGGAACCAGAGTCAAAGGGGAACCTCATCCTCATATGGTTGACACTGGAGGATGTGATTATAAATATACAGTCTGATAAATGTTGTATTGATGCAAAAGACCACATGGGGTTGTGTATAAAATATAAATATAATTAATAAGTAAAGATATTCCCTGACATCTTTTGAATGGTTTATACCCCAGACCAGTCCAACCAATACTGAGGTAGTTTACATTAAGGGGTAAAAAAACAAAACAAAAACAACAACCACGAAACAACCATTTTCTAAAACAGTGTCAAGACTGAAGTCAGCTTCCAGCTCAAACAGAAAGAAACTGAAACTCCATGAGCCTGTTGTTGTTTTTGCTTTGGGTTTCATGTTTGTGTGAGAAAATAAACCGGAGCTAAAATGTCTGTTAGCTAAAAAAGCTACTCACCAAACTCTTCCTGATCTTTCTGTGTTCTCAGCTCCGTCTCAGCAGATCTAGGATTCAGTCCACAATTCACCCAAAAAGGGGAAAACGTGAGGCTTAAAATGATTAGAAACTTCATCCTAATGGAATCGCATCGCACTATCATTAAACCAGATCCCAATTGATCCCAATAGATCCCACAGATCCTTCCCAGCTCGTGTTGTACTGGTTTGCTCTCCTCTCCTTTTTAAACCACACCCGTATTAACGCTTTTAACGGTTTTAAACGTCTTAGTTTCTTCTCGTCGTTCGAATTAAATAATCCACCGATTATAAATAACCAGAAACCGTATCGACTGGAGTTCTCAAAAGGTGTATTTCCAGATCAGAAATATTGGCCAGGATATTTCTTTTCATTCCACTTATTATTTTTTTCCTCCACCCGTATTTTAACTTCCTTTGCTATGACCAGTTAGTGAGTTGTCCTTTCCTGCAGGCATGTGATTGGACAAACCACAAACCACGAGCCAATCCTGATAGAGAAGGAGGGATCTCGCTGGAAAGCGTTCCCTATTAGACACGAAAACACTGCCCCTTGTGGTGGATTTCAAGTATTACAACCGATCGAGTGAAAGAATGGAGACAAATAAAAGGTTGAATGAGTGTCATTTTTCTAACATTTAGAAAGACAAATGCAAGAATTTAAACCCATACATGGAGGTTTAAATCACGTTTCTGTCCCCCAAGATGTTTGTGAATCCTCTTGAATACCACAATGCACAATATGTGAATACTTTAAACTTTATTTATTTACCAAATTGTGATAGATGGAAGACTTGGCCAGAACTTCAACACAGCAGGTCTTATGGGGTGTCCCTGGTGTGAAGTGGTTAGTATCTACCAAAAGTGGCACACACAAATACAACCAGTGAACATAAGACTCAACAAGCTCATTTAAGCGACTTAACTTGCATCCTAGCATTCACGTGAAAGTATCTTGACCCGTACCACCTAAGTAAAAATTACAACAAACCAAGTGCACCCCTTCATGAAGTGTTGTACAGCATCATAATGTGTCCCACCATACTACAATTGTTCAGTAATGGTTAGAGGAACATGACAAAGACGATATGGCCACCAAGTTCCACAGATCTCAATCCAATCAGGCATCTGTGAGATGTGCTGGATAAACAAGTATGATCCAGGAAGACTTCCACTCAAAACTAATGATCTGCTGGAAACTTCTAGGAAACAACAATATTAGCCAGGTGCTTTCACTGTTATGATCAGTGTATATTATAGTTTTACCTGATAACATACCAAAAAATGGATGTACAAGAATGACATTTGTGGATAATTTCAGTCTTGATGGCACAGAGAATAAAAAATACACTTTTTTTTAATGGGAGAAACTATAATTTCTTTTATGTAGAACTTTACACACATGCAAATGTACAGGTTTTTACCATCCATTGAAAAAGGAGTGTGCATTAATTTTTTTCTATGATATTCAGAAAATACATTTAATATTTAATTTCTATGTGTATTAAAATCAAACAAAGTTACGCATTAAAGAAAGGTTTCTGGAGCAAGGTTACAACACTGCCAAAGACCCCCAAATTACATAACAATGGTCATACATTCTCTCTTTAGAAAGCAAGTGTACAGGTGTAAAAATGTCTGGAATAGACAAAGCTGAGTTACAGACACAAAAATCTCACAAACAAACTGGAGCTACAAAAAGAGAGATAGGCATGCAGTAAAAAGAGAACCATAACTGTAAAACTGTACAAAAGAAACACTCTCGGAGAGAAACTTCACATTGCTAAACAAATAATACACATGTATATATCTGTGCAAGAGCCATAGTTGTTGCCTGTGAGGAAAAACTGGCAACTGGAATAGGTATTAAAGTGATGATGAAGATGGATGAAGATTTAATCAACTAAATATCGTCATTAGTCTAACGTTCCTCAGTGTATTCAGTGAACTCATAAAATCCCTGAAGTGTATAAGGTTATAAAAAAAAAAAAAAAAAAAAAAAAGTACTGCAAAAGAGACATCTTAGCAAGTGAACATTAGGAAGTTCCCAAAATGGGAAGATTTAAGTTACATTTCTTATAGTGAGATTATTATAAATTCATTGTTCTGCCTGTTTTCAAATGCTTCTATGTATTTATAGCTTTTAGAAACAAATGCTTCCAATTTGACGAATTATCCGCCAGTAACTCAAGACTACAGCAAGTCTGAAATGACTAAAATTTAATATTCATATAATTTGCTGACTAATCTTTTATGAGTAAAATACTCGGAGTCTATTAAAAAAAACATTTCAGTTGCTAGGACTGTCATCTTTTTTGCAGTTTGTGTATGTGTGTGCATGTGTGTGTGCATGCGTGTGTGTGTGTGTGTGTGTGTGTGTGTGTGTGTGTGCATATCTATAATAAAACAAAGACATGTTTCAAAGATGAGTCAGCCACATGAAAAATTTAGACCACAGAACAAAGGGCCAAAATACACAAGCACATATTTTTGCATGTCAAGAATGTCTCCTGCTTTCTAAAGTTGCTTGGCACGAATGTCACCCGGGGTAACATATGTACATAACAAATAAACAACTCCGTAACAAACTGCTTCATTCAGGTAGACCTGAGAATAAATGACAGGAAACAAAGCTACAAGAGTGAGGGATTTAGTGAGGTACTCAGAACTTAAGGCTAAAACTGTCTCAATGCTGATCGCTACTGAAGAACGACATTAACTAGTGAACAATGTGAAAAAAGTTTTACTACTGAAAAGTCGTGCAAAAACAAACAAATGCTTAGACATATATTATTCTCCTAATAATGCACCTTTACTTGATGAACACGGGAAAAGATCTCCACAGTTCTAGAGAACTACATACTGTCCAGCTACATTAACACATTCTCTTCTGCTCGACAAGATGAATTCAGCTTTTTTTTTTCTTCTCAATTAATGATATGGAACAAGAGCTCGACTACATTGACTACAGGCCCCCTGTAAGTGCATATCATGACAAATTATTTAAATTATAATCAGTTTCTAATAGTTACAGGCTTCTGAAGTGTTTAATAAGAAGGTGACCCCGGCGTTTGGGTGTAACATTTAGGTCTGCAACACGTCCTGGTGTCCTGTTGGAGGCGCTGTTTCACCTGCAGGACAAACAGACCGTACAACCCACAGCTTTTCCAAACTTGCATAGATAGAGTGCTAGACTTCAATTAGAAAGTTACAAATCTAAACAGTCTTGAGTTTAGAATCAATGCCACAATGACAGTGACTGCACTGTTTTATTTTTTCCCTGTTTAAAGTCACACGAACGAAATACACATGCATGTGGCACTGGTTACGCTGCTCTTTTAAAGGGATCTGTTTAAAAGCGTGCCAGATTGTGGTTTAAACTTCTTTGATTTGGAAATGTTTTTGGTGCTCGGAATTTGGGCCGTTTTACTAACATGCTTCAGTCGATTTGGTAAAGTGCTTTGTGAAGAAATTTGCATGCTGTAGGAAAAGCTAAACTGTTCCAATGAGACGGAGGAAAAGAATTTTTTTAGAAATAAAATAAAAGGCAGCTAGCATGAAGTTAGGTCATGGTATGCCTCCTGCTAAATATTAATAGCAGCAATGCTGAAGTAAAAGTTTGGTGAGCTTACCGTTGCATTAAGAACAAGAAGAAAACATGACAATGTGATTTAAAAAAAAAAAAAGTAAACACCATGCTGTACATTTGATTAAAAGACCCTACTCACACAGCAGACTGTAAAGTGACCAATGAGCCCCTTGTGTGTCCAAGTTAGAGTGAGAAACCCGATAAAGTGATGAGTGACCCAAGTGCTACTATACACACAGAGCTACATGTAGTGCAGTGTGTGTATGTATTTCATTAATGAGCTCTCCACAAGCAGATCCACTATCCCAAATCCCCCAACTAGAACAACAGGCATTGAATTAAACAAATCACGTCCCCTAAGAACCAGAACACCCCGAGAGTGCACAACTGGCAACCCCACCGCTCCCATGTACTGCGTTACATGCAGCACATGTGTAAGGTATTGCCTGGTGCCATCATGCCAGGGTGCCCGCTATCTGCTACCAGTCTCCTGGAACCGAGCCAAGTTGTGGCGTGAGATGGGTCGCAGTGCGGCTTCGAATGCACTCCAAGAGCTCCAAGCCGGAGTGTGTGGGGGGAGAGGAAAAAAAGAAAACAAAAGGAGATGGCAGCCGTGGCGTCCGTTAAGTTGGTAAGGGGTCATCATCTCCTTTGCTGCACTTACACTTGCAGCACAGCACGAACGGTGTGGCCAGAAGCAGGAATGGAGAGGCTACCAGCAAGAGGAGGCCGAAACCAGCAAAGATACCGATGACCTAGAGAGAGAGACACACAAACACACACACACACACACACACACACACACCAGAGTGTTCATCAAGAGATCATCAATAGACAAAGCAAGCAGAACACAAAAATTTAATCCAAAGCTCCAATACAGAAGATGTCGAACTTCAACGTGAGCTTTTTCATGAGCCCTTGAAGGACCATAAACTAAAACTATTAATTTTATAACAGCCTATTATGATCTGTTCAATTGAATCAGTAAACCTGTACACTGGGTGATTCCTGTAAGGATTTGGAGTCACACTAAAGCCCAGCACCTGATGCGTTTCTAAACTGTTTGTAGTCGCATGTTCTACATGTCTGATTTACATTACTAGTTATCACTACTACTAGTTTTATTAGTTAATACTCATCATGTTATTTGACTTGATTTGTCTTCGCATGTATAAATCTGGCCACCAACATTCATAAACATACCATAGGAAAAGACAGAATCTTGCAAGTTCCTTCTAATATACGACTTCAAGCCCACTCGAGGTCGCTGACGACTTGCTATTCTTATTTAAAGGTGAAGAACGGGTGCATGTAATACTGCATTACATTTGCAGCGGCGTTGAAGTCAGCGTCGGCTCACGGACTCCAAACTCCCTGTTGAGCAACAGATGGCTCTGCGCAAAAAAACAACTCCAGCCCTTTCCTTTCGTTGTGAACGTAAGCACTAAACTTAATCTGGATTCTAGGCTGCGTCGTAGAAACGTACAACCGGTGGAGTTGCTGTGGTCTGAGAGACATTTCCATATTTATTTAATATTTATTTAAGTAGTCTCAGATTTAATGTAGGTGCTGGATAACACTAGATTCTTGCGCTTGGAATAAAACTTCCAGGCTTTTTTTGTTCATTTTTTATTTTATTTTTGCATCTTGCTAAGGTCGTTAACATGTCACGTCTCGCGTCATCATAATGAAAAGAGCAGAAACAAAAACCAGTACAGACTAGCATGCACTAGGAAGGCTATGTTTAGCACAGAATGTCTAAAGACAACATGTTTTTGACCTGACACCAGACTTTGTCTTTAAAACAGACAGACTATTTTCAAAACCATTTTTCTTCATTTTCTGTAAGTCTATAAACGAACGCCTTTAAATCTCCTACTTGACTTCACAGAATTATGTAAAAAAGCTGCATTTTATGCAAACTATATAAGGAACAAAGCATGGCCAGGTATGCAGGATATAAGCTGCCTAGTCAAAAATATTTAATAAACATAAGTGTAGATCTCTTTGCAATTGAGGTCCAGTAACGTGAAAACTCAGTCCCAGAGTCTCTATGTTCAGTTCTGTGTTCTGCTTGTACATGTAGCACAAAAGGCAAACTGACCAAAAAATGACCGTCTACTTTTATATTACTTACATTCATCTGCACACACACAACTTGCAGACATTGGCAAATTGTTGCAGCAAAACGCTGTGTTATTTATTTTTTATTCCAACTTCTGGCCACCGAAGCATATAATGTACTACGTACTATGAAGTGCAGCATCGTCTCAATGCTACACAACAATCAAACGCAACAAAGAACCCGAACGTCGCGTCCCATTCGATGGCAAATGATGTCAAATGCATGAAAAGCAATGCTGCGTGTTTTGGCATACAGTGAATTCAGTCTAGTAAAATGTTACAAAATAAACCACAAGATGTGGGCTAATTTATAACATTTGCAACATTTGCTGTCCTCTTCCATTGCGTAAGCAAAGCTGTAAGCGTTCAGTGCATGACATGAATAAGTGCATCGTTAGTACATCGGACCTGAAGTGTCTGTTGTCGTCTTCTCGATATTTCCAGTCCGGACACTTTCACTATTTATATTCTAAATTAGCGTAGAATAATGTGGACGATTCGGGATGCACCTTGACGCCGGTCAGTTAGTCCGTGTTTTCAGCTCTGTACATTGTCTTTCTGCAGATGGTGTTTCTCCGGCAGTATGTGGGTTATAAGATACGAGGACACAAACAGGTTTGTCCGTGTCACCGCTTGTCATGTTATAAACAGTTAGCGTTTGTCTCTCTCCGTTCTTTTCTCTCTCTCAGACACTTTTCTTGTGCTGAAAAAGTTTTTACTAAGTAAATTTACTGCACTGGCCCTTGACCCTCAAATTAAATCACAGTTCTTCTTACATGAAACTTAACCATAGCATTTTTTCTTTTCGTTCATTTTGTTAAGCTCCATCAACCGACTCGGTGACACCATCAAAACGCATGCCTGTAAATCAGCTGTTACCACGGAAACCGTGATGAATTAAAATATGCATGAGATGAGCCGTTGCAGCCGTGAAAACCGTGCTGTCGCGGGACGATACGTGACCGCGATCGGAATCGTGATTTCAATATTAAAGCTGACCCTTTAAAAGGTATTTTTATTTTTTATTTTTGTTTCATAATAATGAAACGGAATCATCAAAAGCTTCATTCTTATAAACAAATGAAGAGTTTGAGAGTCAAACTGAACAGAATCCCCCAGAGACCTTGTAATAATTTGGGATTTAGGACATCCTGTCATACTGTGAGTGGTTCGAAAAAAAGGGGGAATTTAAAAGGCAAATAACAGCTTATAGTCTTACCAGGTGTACACAGGTGTACACTACAAACCAATAACCTAGAATCAGCGGATAAATGGCTTTTGCTCGGTTGTATGCACGAGTGCACGTGTGCTCTCCTTAGTCACACTGCTCTTATCATAAAATAAAGGAGAAAATAAAAGGGAAAAAGAGAAAGGAAGAGGAGGTTCCCACCTGTGTTCTGTGCCAAATCACAGAGGCTCTGGAGTGGCCTAGCTTGTTGCGGCAGGGTCCTTTATCGTAATGGATCAGGAGGAAGTCGTCCTGTCAAACACAGGAGAGGGCGCTGTTTATCTCCGCAGGTGTGTGGGACGGTCACACAAAAGGCTTGGGTTGTGGCCACAGCATGGTACGAGTGACCGGCACATGGCCACCAAGCAGCAATATAAGCATTCTAGGGATATGTTAGCTCTAGGAAGAACATGTGAGCGGATGCAGAAAGACGGCGGAGCACTTACATCTAGAGACTCCAGGCAGTACCAGCAGAACGCATGCTTGCAGTTCTTGCACATCATCTGGGCACAACCTTCGTCTCGTTCGATGTAGACCTTACATTTGGGACAGCGCTTGATCGGAGCATCGTCGTCGTCATTCTTAAAGAAAGAACTGAGGGGGAATAAGAGACAAATAAAACCAGACTTAGACAGAGGAGACAGAAATCATATAATCTAAGAGTTTCTCTTTAATCGAACTGACTCCAAAGTGTAGAGCACGTCTGCTGTACAGGTTCTACAGTAAACTTCATCGGTAAATGTTAGATTTTAAATGACACTTGACAGCTCGTAGACATTTCCATCGGCTTAGAAAACATTCACAAGCTGCTACAAATCGGAAGAAATGTTACGAACAGTGTAAAGAATTAAAAAATCGGAGAAAATCCAGCTGGATAAAATTACAAAGGTCTGGATAAGCATCTCACTTGCCTAAAGGCCTTAACAGTTACTTTTAAACATTCTAATGCTTAACCATTAATGGTTTGCTCAGTCCTATAAATAAGTTAAGTTATGTTTCAGCTCACATTTTAGATCCACTTATGAGAAGGACCAAAAACCATTATCAAGATGAGACGCAGCTATTTTTAAACAACGAATAAATCCGATGATCATCTTTAAAACATTTTTAGTGTTTTTTTTTTACTAATCAAATCAGTGAGGAAAGATGAAAGAATATTATATATTATATGAATATTATATATATATATTATATAGAATATTATATATACATATATGTATGTGTGTGTGTGTGTGTGTGTGTGTGTGTGTATACGAAAGTCTGTCAAAACTCTTTTCCCTACAAGATACCTTCAGGTAAATACATTACATAAAAGCACATCATTAGTTTCAACAAGCTGCAAACAAACAGAAAAAAAACTGCTACAGAAAGTACAGTGGTTCATGCTGAAAAAATAAAACTGAAGTTCGGACGGTTTTTCTTCCAAACAAAGAATAGCTCTGCTCAGATCAGTGTATATATTTAGTCTTACACCTGAAACTAAAGCAAAGGACACTGATCGGTTCATCATTTGTACATTCGCAGGCTTGTTCAAATTGAGTGGCAACACAATGCCAAAAGCTGCTACACCACACCGGGCTCACAGAGGAACAGCGAATAGAGAAAATAAATGTTGATCTCAAGCAGTACCTGCTCTCTCCAGGCAGAAAGGCAGTAATGGGTGGGTTCTCCTGACACTCCTGGCCTGGGTGCCAACTGGCCTTGCAGGCTGAGCAGAATTCCAGCGTGCAGTTACCACAGCGTACCAGCTGCGGCCGGGAGGAGTCCGCCTCCTTCAGCTGGCACACGGCCTGGCACGATGACGACGGGCACCATGTCCGGCATGGGTCCAAGAGCACCTCTGTAGCAGGGAACACAAGAGCAGTGTGTGTGTGTTTACTCATCTTGCCCAGCTGTTTAATCACCATGGTAACAGAGGAGGCATAGTACAAGACTATTCTCTATTAACCCGCTCTAAAGTACAGGCCTCATGGCTGCTTCTTTCAGCTCTGATGTATTCATTAAAAATAGAGTCAGTACACCGAGCGGACCATCTGATAAGACAGTTCCCACAGTTCTTATTTTCTACCACATGCAAGCAAGATTGAAGAGACTTCACGTCGACCAAAAACAGTAATGATAGAAAAAGCAGTATGCATTTGTGCCTACGTATACAACACTTTCAGAAAGTATTCACCCCCTAGGGACTTTGCTTCTTTTTACTGTACTGCAACATCAGATCTAAGTATATTATTACAATGAGATTTTTTTTTCCTGCTCCTTTTGAAGTGACTCTCTACAGAAAAACAAAGAAATCACTTATTTGAAGGCCTTAGAATGAGTTTTTTCTCCCTTTCCTTAATGTAAATTTCCGTTAGCTCTCCCATATTAGATAGAAAATCTTTTTGGACAGTAGTTTCATACCACAGACTTTCAATTGGATTTAAGTCTGCTCTTTGATTCTGCTATTATAGAACACAAACTGTCTTCGCTTTGCTTCCGAACCAGATGCCTCGAAAGCAGTGCCCTGATTTTGAAGGGGGAAAAACGTCTCTTTGTGCATATCTTTTTATCGAAAAACTAAAGGAGAAGTATAATAAATGCCAGAAACAAAAAGTCACTGGTGTGTTATTTGTCATACCTCTGGGATTATCACACAATACAGTATAAATAATACAATATTTAAAATGCAGAAAAAAACCACACATTTTCTTTTAAATTTCCTAACGGATTAAATATCAGTTTCGTCAACAGGCTTTTATTGCAACATCATCTCCCTTCTGTATGCTACAGTGAGTTTGATCTTGATAAACAGACACAATATCCGTTTGTTCTTCTGCATTCTGCACATCGAACACTATCAGTTTCAACTGATGACTTCTGGGGATTGCTATGAGCATGCAGGATTCTGTAATCGAGTCATTTGGGACAGACGAACATTTTATTCTCAGGAGTGAAGAGAAGCTTAGGATTTCTGAAATGGACGTAGAATCTGAAGTAGTCCTGCGATTCAGGAACAATAAAATAGTGTGAGCAAAATGCCGATATATATTTCTGGCTGACACTGATGAATGAAAGCAGGTGGTAGGTGATGTGTGTGTCTGTGTGCATGTGTGCATGTGTACATGTGTGTGTGTGTGTGTGTGTGTGTGCGCACCACAGGGACATTCAGGTGAAAGAGACTGCATTCAGGCAACGTGACCTCTACAGGATGCACATGTACAGACACCGGACTACTGAATCACACACACTCTCTTTCTCTCTCTCTCTCTCTCTCTCTCTCTCTCTCTCTCTCTCACACATTTGTGTGCGCATGGCTGTGAAAGGAGAGAGAAATAATACAGGAGAAGAAAAAGAACATGGGGAGAGGAAGCCATTGTGACACAGAATCCCCAACAGTCTGTTTTTCAGATATTTTCGATCTGTAAAACACAAGAACCCTTGATTTTGCGGTGCTTCTATAAATAAAAAAGATGATCAATATGATGTATATATATGTACATATCTCTGAACAATCCAGAGATATGATTATCAAATGACTAGCATTTAAATAAACATCATCTTGGGGTCTAGTATACTGCTGACATATATTTATATGCAGACTGTGTATTATGGCTTCCACACACATTATTTGGCAGCATACAAATAAGCACATAATCCAAGAAATCCACTATATTCTTCTGCACTTTAGTTTATTTATTTATTTATTTTTTCATCATGCAGGGAATGGTTTACTGTACACTGTACATTTATTACATTTAATTCATCCATCTATTCTTTGTCAGAACCACTTATCCTACACCGGAGAACCTGAAGTCTGTCCCAGAACGAGCCAGAAGACGAGGTGCCTAGCAATCACAGGACACACTCAGTCATATTCTATGGACAATTGAAAAAGATGCCAATCAGACGACAACGCGTATATTTTGACTAAGGGAGGAAACCAGAGTACATGCATTGGAGAAAATCCAAACTACATGCGCACACACAGTGGAGTGGAGGCAGGAATGAAAACCCCAAACCTTGAGATAAACATCAAGTCAAGTCAAGAAGCTTTTATTGTCATTTCAACCATATATAGCTGTTGCAGTACACAGTGAAATGAGACAACGTTTCTCCAGGATTGTGGTGATACATAAAACAAAGACAGGGCTAAGGACTTAGTAAGTAGTCATAGCCACATAAAGTGTAACTGTGCAACCTGGTGCAAACAGTGCAGGACAAAACAAACAAGACAGTGCAGGACAAAAGACAGTGCAGACATAAAGTTACAAGACAATACAAAAAATGCAACACACAAAAGACAATAAACAGTAACAGAAACAGCGCCGACCGACCAGTGTAAATACTGAATGTTCAAACAATATTTTGTGCAGTAACATTAGAATGAACACAGTTTCTTAGCAGCAGGTCCTTTGGATAATATATAGAGTTGTGCAAAAAACAGAAAATGAGTGAAATATTGTATCGTATGTGCGTAATGGCTGAGATATTGTACATGCTAACCACTAAGCTGGTCTTTTGGGTGTTCCGGTATCGTACATGGTCAATCAGACCTGTGAATGGCGTCTCCTCCGTAAGCAGCGGGTTTGCATAAAAAGACAGACAGCTTGTGCTTTTTAGATTATGGCTTTATGCTGACCGAGTTATCTGCAGATTCCAGCCTTATATGCTAGCCTGGTGCTTTATGCACAAAACAGAGAATACGACACAAGGATAAGGTGATAAAATGAGTATGAGGTTAACTAATTTTTTCAAGCAAAGTGCAACATACAGAAGCTTTTAATACTGAAGCCGCGATGTTCGGCTCTACTACTTATACATATTATACCTGTTATTTCTGGTGCCGTTTATTTTGGGATGATTGCATTTTCTCTCGTTTTTGGTTGGGCAGGTAGAGAAAAGGGTGCAAACTAATAGAGCCTTGTATCGTATTTGACTTTACTGTAGGTAGTTTAAAATTGTAGTAAAATATATGTTGATTATTTTGGTATTACTCGCCTTGAAGAGATTTCCAGTACCAATCTTGTGCAAATATATTAATCTGCTTTTTGGTCTCTACATGTGTTTATGACTCTGCACCGATAGAATGAACCAGCTGTGGGGTTTTTTTTGTTTGTTTTTCACCTCATCTTACTTATGTACTTAAAAGGCACTGAATGTGTTTGTGTTGATGGAATATCGGTTGCATCAAGCATAATGGAAAGAGGAACTCACCTTTTTCAAACTGCAGCTTCCTGTATCTCTGCATTATCTCTGACGCCACCATGCACTCAATCTGAATGTGTGTGTGAAAATAGTGTGTTTGAGAGAGAGAGAGAGAGAGAGAGAGAGAGATGGTTACAACATTAAAAGACCCTACAAACACAGAGACATGGTACTGCAAAAAATTACAGCTTCTGTTTAGACAAAGCAACTCTGATTGCCTCTGTGACACACTGCCGGCTTTGAGCACAGGGTTGTACACACAGCATTCCACTGTGAGGGAAGCAGGGATCACACACTCAACCCGAAGCACTTACCTCACACAGGCTCATCCAGTGTTGTAAAAATAACCAGATTTATATTAAAAGCTCTTGTCTACGACGGTCTCTTCCCTTAATATTACACTACTTATTGCAGGAGGAGCTGACCGGCCCACACGCTGTGAAGATTTTATGCTCGCTAAAAAAGCAATCATCATAAAAACGCCAATATTCATGGAAATAAATCCAGTTTAGTTATTGCTCTGAGAGGAGGCCATTTTTCAGAAAGACGAGTGAGGTCTGTTTTGCTTATTGGTTATGATCATAGCTGCCAAAATAGACTGCTGAGCACCAAAAGGTCATGTTTATATTATAGGGGCAAAAATCCTGACTTGCTGATGAATTTTTGATTAAGGGCAAAAACAAAACTGCAGTTGTTTTCAGGATGATTACATATATAAAAAACTATGCAAAGTACATAAAAAAAATCAAAGAAAAGAAAAAGAAAGATTTGCATTGAATTTACCTCATTTTCTTGTAAATGTCCTCGTTTCGGACAGGCAGAATCTGGACAGCTGATCGCAGTTTCGAGGCCCTCCTTAATGAGAAGCTCTACATATTGCTTCAGGCACTGCGAAGAAAGCACGATTGTTAGTATGCAAGTACTGGTGGTCAGAATCCATAGCAGATGTATAGACATTGTGTTTATATGCTGATTAGAAGTGTAATGCACTCAGCAACCACTTTATTAATATCATCTGCACACTGGGTTATTTATGTAGTTAATTAAGAAGCCAATCATGTAAAAGAAGTACAAGCCATGCATATATGGTTAAAGAATTAAATCAGGTAAAATTTAACATCAAACCTCAGAATAGGGGAAAAAAGTAGAATCCCTTATGACTTGTCATGGCATGTTAGTTAGTGCCAGATGGGCTGGTCTGAGTATTTCTAAAAATGCTGACCATCTGAGATTTTCACACAACGGAAACCAAAAAAAAAAGTTATGTTTTGTGCATGCTGAGATACGTAGAGTGTTTATTTGAGTGTAGAGTGTTTATTTGAGTTACTATATATGCTTCCTGGAAGCTCAAACCAAAACGGTCTGTTTTCCTCAGACCTCTTTTAACAACAAGTCATTTCCACCCACAGAACTGTTGCTCACTCCCTGTTTCCTGATCGGTGCCCCATTCTGTGAAAATCCCAGGAGACCAGCAGTTTCAGAAATACTTAAATAAGCCCATCTGGTACCAACATCTATGCCATGATTAAATACACAGAGATCAGACTTTTTCTTCATTCTGGTGTCTGGTGTGAACATTAATTGTGGCTCATGACCTGTATCTGTATGTGCGGTGTTGTGTTGTGCTGCTGCCACATGACTGGCTGATTAGATAACTGCATGAATGAGCAGGTGTACAGGTGTTCCTAATAAAGTGACAGCCGGGTTGTCACTTTATTAGGAACACCTTCATTTACAATTAGATAGTTATTATTACATTACATGTTCACAGACGATGTAAAATACAGTGCAGCGATAATCAGGATGCGTAGTAATTCACTGCTCTTTCAACCAGACAGCAACGGTAAGTGCTCAATTAGCGTAATTTCACAGTTGTCACTTCTCCTAGACTAATTGATCTCCAGAGACGAACAATTTACGATGGAGCAACAAACAGAACGACAACAAGAACGACGACGAAAATATACCGCTCTATAAATTACATCTCATTACCGTCTGGTAAAACAGACAAACTTTTTCCCTCCCTATAAATTGAGTGATCTTTCTGAGAACACTATAAGCAGGCAATGAAGTGAATGATTATGAGGGAGTGTCTTAAAAAAAGGACTAACATTATAACCATATACGTATAAACGTTCATTCTGGACCGTACCTATGTTTCGAAAGGGGTTTTTCAGCTGCGTAATGCTTTTCTCCTAAGCTCATGGGTTAATATTAATATTTTTCCAGCTCATTTATTTTTACTGGTAAAAAATAATAATAATAAAAAAAAAACAGACAAGGCAGTCGGTGCTGTTAGAGTGAGCCATACCACACCTAGGCTAAACCTTTCCTTTTGGCAAAAGTTCAAGGATCACCTCTTTCTTTAGCATCACAGGCGGAATAATGAATCTGGCCTCAGATCAGTGTGAAGGGGAAGCTTGTACCAGCACACTGCATAACCACGGGGGGGCAACGAGAGAACAAGAGCTTCTTCCAATGTTTATTCCTGGAACTGAATCCCACTCAGCCATGTGGGCATAACAAACAGTCTTCTTGGCCTGTAACTGTTGTTTCCTAAGCACTGGACTGCACTACTAAAACTGTTGAACAACCCGCTATTTTAAATTCCGGCTTTAATAAAATGTTAAAAACCCATTTATTTCACTTCAGCATCCAACGATTTATTGGGTCTGCTATGTTTTGGGCTTTATTTTAATAGAATTCAGGTGCTATATTATCATACTGAATGATAATGGTGATGCCAAAGACTGATAGAAAAGCCAATAAACACAGACTGCAGACCAAAATTAAACATAACTGGAATTGATTTTGGCTCTAATAGTAGACAGGAAACCACAGAGTATGAAAAAAAAAATCAGTGTGTAAACAGTAAACATTTAACAACTGAGTAGACCACAGGGCCAGCAAGCGACAACCACAAAGAAAAAAAAAAAAAAGCTAATCTAAAAATCATCAAATGCTTAATTTCATACACCAATAGCTACCCAGAAATGTCTATATGCTTAAACTCATCACTGTGTGGCACAGCAGCAATAAAAGAGTTCGGATGAAACGTCTTATACTCACCAGCGTGCAGAACACACACTGACACTGTGCGATGGTGGTCATCTGCTCCAGGGGGAACTCTCCTAGACACAGCTTACAGGACACCAGCGGGTCCAGAGCCAGGTCCCAGGTGGGCCTATAGCGAGCCGTCGTCATGGTTCCTGACAGCACAAAAACAAACATGGACGGTTTTTCTCTTACAAAGCATTATAAATGATAAGATAGGTTGCAGGCTGAGATCTGAGGAACCTGAACACCCTTTGCAAACAGTGCAAGTTACAAAGGACACTAAAAGAGACCACAGAAAAAAAAACATGCTCTGCTCGGCCGTCCAATAGGAATCAGAATCAGAATCAGAATCGGGTTTATTGGCCAAGTGTGATGACACACACAAGGAAATTGGTTCCAGCTGTTTGTGACTCTCAAAAGTACAGACATAAATAACACTATACTATACAAATGATGGAGACGATGAGATACAATATAGACAGAATTAGTATTAACTATGAATATAGAATATGAACATAAAAGTGTTATGTACATTAAGTGTGGGAATGCAAATAACAATATTGTGCAATATTATGCTTTTTGTACAATATATAGCAGCAGTAATGTATGCAATATATACAGATGATTTGATGACTGACAGTCCTGATAATGCAGTATTTATAGATATGAAGCAGTGAATATAATTATGGTGAGTTGTTGATCGGGGTGATCGATCGCCTAAGGAAAGAAACTGTTCCTGTGTCTGGCAGTTTTAGTAAGCAAAGTTCTGTA
Source organism: Tachysurus fulvidraco (assembly GCF_022655615.1). Lineage (NCBI taxonomy): Eukaryota > Metazoa > Chordata > Actinopteri > Siluriformes > Bagridae > Tachysurus > Tachysurus fulvidraco. The sequence continues at coordinate 9,599,027 of NC_062529.1, forward strand.
GTGCCTGCCAGAAGGGAGTAGCTGAAAGAGGTTGTGTCCAGGGTGCGAAGGGTCAGTGGTGATTTTTCCTGCCCAGTTTTTTGGTTCTTTTGTTGTACAAGTCCTGGAGAGTGGGCAGGGTGGCGCCAATTATTCTTCATGCTGTTTTTACTGTGTGCTGCACTCCGTTTCTGTCCTGTTTTGTTGCTGCACCAAACCAGATGGTGATGGATGTGCACAGGACAGATTCAATGACTGCAGTGTAGAACAGCATCAACAGCTCCTGTGGCAGACCATACTTCCTTAATTGACGTAGAAAGTACATCCTATGTTACACTTCCCATTTCAGGTCTTGGGAAATGGTAGTGCCCATAAACGTGAAGGCCTCCACAGATGACACCGGGCTGTTGGATATTGTGAGGTGGGTGGGGGGTTTGAGGGGTCTTCACCTCCTGCCATCTTGGATGAGACGATGAGCATAGTATCATCTGCAAATTTCAGGAGTTTAACAGTTTGGTCACTTGAAGTGCAGTCATTAGTGTATAGGGAGAATAACAGTGGGGAGAGGACACATCCCTGTGGAGCGCCAGTGCTGACTGTCCGAATGCTGGAGGTGACACCTCCCAGTCTCACCTGTTGTTGCCTGCCTGTCAGGAAGCTGGTGATCCAGTGACAGATGGAAGGGGGTATAGTGAGACTTAGGAGTGGAGAATTTCCGGAATTATAGTATTAAAAGCAGAACTGAAGTCAACAAACAGAATCTGGGCGTATGTGCCTGGGCAGTCCAGGTGTTGCAGAATGTAGTGCAGTCCAATGTTGACTGTGTCGTTCACTGATCTGTTTGCACGGTAGGCAAATTGTAGGGGATCCAGCATCTGTTCTGTTTCAGACTTTATGTGGGCCAATAGCAGCTATTCAAAGGTCTTCATGACAACAGATGTCAGAGCGACTGGCCTGTAGTCATTCAGTCCAGTGATGGAGGGTTTCTTGGGGACGGGGACGATTGTGGAGAGTTTAAAGCAGGAGGGGACTTCACACAGCTCCAGTGATCTGTTGAAGATATGGGTGAAGATAGAAGCCAGTTGATCAGCACATGCTTTGAGACAGGAGGGGGAGACCCCGTCTGGGCCGGGAGATTTCCTTGTCTTCTGTCTCTGAAAGAGCCGATTCACATCCTCTTCACAAATCGTGAGTGCAACTTGATTGGGTTCCCAGAGGTGTGATGTCAGTCAGTGGGCTGGGTTGGAAGGGAGGTGTGAAGATATTGTTCTCAAACCTGCAGTAGAAGGTGTTGAGGTCATCAGCCAGGTATTTGTTTGCTTGAGTGGGAGATGGGGGCGACTCTTGTAGTTTGTGATGTCTTGCAGGCCTTTCCACACTGACGCAGGGTTGTTATCTGAAAACCTGCTTTTCAGAGTAGCTTCTTTTGGCTATTCTGATCTCCTTTGTCAGTAGGTTCCTGGCCTGCTTGTACCGAGTTTTGTCCTCCCCTCTGTAGGCATCTTCCTTGGTTTGTTGAGGGTTTGCTGTAAACCATGGCTTGTTGTTACTGTATTTGAGGAAGGTTTTGATTGGCACACACAAAATCTGATGTATGATGTCACAGTGTCAGTCAGTTCATCCAGGCTGTCAGGTCCAGCCTCAAAGATACTCCAATCAGTGCAATCAAAACAGTCTTGTAGTTCCTGCTTTGCCTCACTGGTCCATCTCTTTTGTTTTTACCACAGCCTTAGCAGATTTTAGTTTCTGCCTGTATGATGGAATAAGATGAACCAAGCAGCGATCAGAGTTCCCCAAGGCTGCCCTGGGTACAGAGCAATATGCGTGCTTAAGAATTCTGTAGCACTGATCCAGTGTATTTTTCTCCCTTGTGGGACAATTTATTTGCTGTCTGTATTTTGGAAGTTCAAGTGTTAGTTTTGCCCTGTTAAAGTCTAATATTTAGTGCCTTTCTCAGACTGATGAAAGCTGAGGACAAGAGGAGAGAAAAAGTGTCCGACACTCCGGATATACAATAAGGTACGACTATGTGGAAAGGTCTAATAGATGCCACTGAGAAAAAGATAAGTTCGCTCCAGCACAGGCTTGCTTCCTAAATAACTTTCCGGAGTGGAACTGTACTGGAATAAGATCTGAGTTGAGCTTAAAATGCTTAGTCACATAAACCCACACAACAGACTGAGAGGCGGAGAGGAAACGGCCTCTCTTTTCAGGCTTCTTTGGTTGGAACTCCACGCTGGCTCTAAAAAAGGTGCAGAAATCACACTTGCTTGTGCCTCCTCTGCAGATCGAGGGAGGAGGGCTATTTTTGGCAGGCATCTCTCTCGTTGCCTTCCTGTTTCACATTGTGAGCTGAACTCCACAACACAGACTGGTTTGTGGCTGAAGTGTTTACAGGAAACGCTGATTGTGAATGTCTACATCGAGTGCCGTCAAAGGGCTTTCTGTGGTTAAAGCAGAAGCATTAGAGAGAGAGAGAGAGAGAGAATATCCGAGTTCCCATGCATCTGTGAGGCTGACACCTGGGCAGTGCTTTGACATCTGGGCAGAACCTTTAAACTGTTTCTGGTGGGAAGCCTAGTGAAACCAATTAGAAACTGACATGAGGTAACGATGAGAGACTGCACGTTCCGCAACCTTATGCAGTTATATGTTTGCTGTATGTCCAAAAGTAAGCACGCACCAGACCACCAAACCCATGTGCCCAATCCAAATCAATGGTTTTGTTCTCTGTCTTGCTCTTACTGCCTCCACTCCTCTGTGAAAGCAATCCACTGGATTGTGGAGCGTGTCTATGGTGATTCCTGCCCATTCAACCACAAGCAATAGTGAGGTCGTCATTCCATGACTTCCCTAAGGTGTTCACTGGGACTGAGGTCAGGGCTTGGGCCACTCAAGGTCTCTAGACAACTCTTTTCTTTCGGTTTGGAAGAGAAGAGCCATGGTCATTTATTGGCTCTCAACCACCACAAGCAAATTTAGAGCATTTTAATGACTAGTTACCCTTAAAAGTGAAAAAGAGCTATGTTCATATCACTAAAACACAACATCCAAATCAAAGCCTAACTATGATACCGAACTGGCTCCCAACATTATCTGTGTTTAAAAGCAAGTAAAAACTTTCTCTGGTGAAATATATTTTTGGTGTCTTAGGTGTTGAGGTGTAAGAGTAGGAGAAAAAAAATAAATAAATCAATAAAATATAGAATCCTCTTACAACAATAGTTGATGGGTTTTTCTCAGATTCCCAAACAAGACCTTATATCTTTCCTGTTTGAATGGTGACAGACATGCCTACAGGTCTTATTACTGAAACAGCAGGTTTGAACATGTGAAAGCAGCTAAAATGACACAAGGTATCGATGACATTCAATGCCACAGAGAAATAATTCCCAGAATCTGGCACTGATACGATAAAAAAAAAAAAAAAAAAAACCTTTATGAATGAATCTTCAAATCTAATTTATATGCAATGCACAAAACAACACAGGGATGTGGTAGCTCAGTGCATAAGGTGTTCGACTACTGATCGGAAGGTCATTGGTTTGAATCCCAGGTCCACCAAGTCCACTGCAGGGCCACTTAACCCTCAATTGCTCAGGTGTATAAACCGAAATAAAATTGTAAGTCACTCTGGACAAGAGAGAGTGTCTGCTAAATGCTATAAATGTAAATGCTCAAATTTTCAGAGACCACGAATTTTCACTGCACTGCAACAATTATTCAATTGTTTTTAAAATCACATTTCATGGAGATGAAGGTGGAACGAATCAAATTTTGTCTGGAAAAGGCAGGTCACTGGAAAAGGCAGGTCGCTAAAATAATAAATACTTATTATTTTAGATTTATTATACTATACATCACACTGGTTGTAGCCTAACCTTTGCTGACTGCTTATGTGATATTACCTACATCATTTACTTGATAAATTTGTTTCGGTTGATCCAGTGAGACTGTTGCCTGAAGCCAGAGGAGGTCGTACATTTTTTTTTCTTCTTGACCAAAACCAGTTTTCTGTGCTTCAGAAGCAACAAGGTGATTTGTGGATGCTTTGTTGCGCTAACAATTTTTATTTGTGATAAATGACTTCCACCAGCCCTCAGTGTTGAACAGCGTAGCACCTAATCCCAAGTCAAAGCCAACAAGACCAGGGCTAATTCTGTATGCACAGTTCAGGCTTAAAATCATCCCTCAGTCTCTCCTCATTCTGCCATGGCCTGCTGTTCTGTATTCCACATCCATCCATCGCTGCTACATTCCCTATACACCTCTACTAACAGTCTCATCATTCTTCAGCACTGCAGAACACGATGCAAATGTGCACCGACCTCAGCCAAGCAGCGGCTATTAAATGTTCGAAAAAGTATTTAATCTCGTTTGTAATGGGAACTTGAACTTTACAAATTAGGTAAGTGATGCTTACAAACAAACCAGACTGCAAAAAACGCTCTGTGAAAATAGGTGGAACTACAGCATCATGCAGCAATACAAGTGGAAACCTGAACAAAAGGAAAAGTGGCAGCTCAGTGGTTAAGGTGTTGTACTACTGATCACGAAGGTCGCAGGTTCTCCAAGCTGCCACTGTTGGGACCCTGAGCAAAGACCTTAACCCTCCATTGTACTGCTGTTTAAATTGCACAACTTGCTCTTGATAAGGGCGTCTGCCAAATGCTGTAAATATAAAACCACTCATGGACAACAAACCTGTGCATGCAAAGGAATTTCAGAAAGTCATGAAAAATGAGCACAAGGTACCAGGACTTGGGGATGGGGGTAGAATAAGTGGGTAATGTGTTGGACTAGTGATTGGAAGCTTGTGGGTTTGAATCCTAGGGTTCACAAAGCCACTGCTGGGCCAATGAGCAATGCCATTAATCCTCAAATGCTCAGTTGTATACAATGATATAAAAATTTACGTCACTCTGGAGGAGAGCATTTAGCAAATGGTGTAAATGTAAATGAAATGTAGTCGATTCTATTCCGTTTTATTTGCATAGCACTTTTAACAAAAGCCATTATCACAAAGCAGCTTTACGAAAAAAAAGGGTATACGTTTAAAATGTATATTATCCCTAATGAGCGATCCAAAGGTGGTAGGGACAGTATGGAAAACTCCACTGAGATGATATGAGGAAAACCAGACTCAAAAGGGAACCCGTTTTGATTATAAATCATTTCCCTTCTATAAATATCTACTATATGTTTGAAAAGTGCAATTGGGTAACCAGGAGATTCATTCTAGTAGATGGAAACTTGTACGCACACTAAAGTAGTCACATGCATGGAGCAGTGAAGCGGCAGATGCGGACAGATGCGTGTGAGAGCGCTTCCGTTCTCCGAGTGCACTTTGCGTCTACAACTTTAATGACCAGGCTTACGGCTTCTGCTCTGTCCGATCGGATCTGGTGTTTTCGCTCTCTCTATCTATGGTGTTTAGAAGTCAATGACATCTTAAACATAACTAATATCCTCAACACTGGGAGTTTGTTATCCATACAAACATAAACAGAGCGAAATAAAGTATTCCACGCTGCCCCTCATTGCTTAATATTAATATAGATAAAGTTCTACAGTGACACGTAAAATAAAACGTGTATTTTAACTCGAAAAATTGTGTTTATACACCACTAGTTGTTTTTTTTTAGCAATTACGTTTCCTCGTAAAAATGACATAGTAAAAAAATAACGTGGGATTAAGAACAACAGGAAACTGAACTGCTGTCTTTTCATCACAGCCATAAACTAAACAGTAAGAAATCCTGGTAGTAAATATTTGCTCAAAACTCCTGCACTTACATCATTTACCACAGGTTCATTATTCCTCTGCAAGACATTGCAAGAACAAAGCTTCCAAAATGTAAAATCTCAGTGGATGGAGAAAACAGCAATTGATCTTCTCACATAACTATTAAACGTAAACTATTAAAACGTGGGACGTAGGGGAACGAGATCAAATTTCACAGGCATAAATACACACCTTGAAAAAATTCCTGTCTTGTAACTAGACGGATTTCTGGAATGAATTTTAAGGGTTAAGGGTATATTGAATTTGAAACGCATTAATGTTGTATCGCTCAAGCTTTATCTAATTTTTGTCTTATTTACTAGAGTTAACATTGCTGCCTATGTAGAGGTAGAGGTAGAGAGAGAGAGAGAGAGAGAGAGAGAGAGAGAGAGAGAGATTATATATATATATATATATATATATATATATATATATATATATATAGATAGATAGATAGATAGATAGAGAGAGAGAGAGAGAGAGAGAGAGAGAGAGACACACAGAGAGAGAGAGAGAGAGAGAGAGAGACACACACACACACACACACACAAACACAGAGAGAGAGAGAGACACACACACACACACACACACACACACACACACACACACACACACACACACACACACACACACACACACACACACACACACACACACACACAGAGAGAGAGAGGGAGACAGCAGATTACTAGACATACCTAGCATTGGTCTAACAGCAGAATCTTCATCGTCACCATATGACAGCTGTGACTGAAAGATATTCTCTGGCTAAACCTATATAGCTGTTGAAAAAACAGCAGGTGGATTCATTTTAATTTAATCGTTAATCCTCGGTAGACACAAATTTTATAGCGGTGCCAAAAGATCTGCATCATGAACTACGTATAGTTGCTAAAACTACACACATTCACAGCAGGTCTATAAGGCAGGTTTTGGCTTGTTACCAGAGCAAACTCTCAGTCTCTGCTTCCAAACATAGCAACGGCTCTGATGCACTCTGATGCTAAACTTGTCAATGCATGTTTCTTTGGGGTGGAAGAAATCGCAAAAAAAAAAAAAATATTGCAGAATGCAACCTCGAAGCCCTGAAACCCGGCAACGGAAAACAGAGCTTCTTACCATTCTCACACTCGGGTCTATAAATAGAACCAAGCAGTCCAATTAAAGCGGTTTTATAACGTAGCTGTAATCACCTTGCACTGCTTAAAGCCTGAGATTATCTGCCTGTTGTCAGCCTACTACATTTTTTTTTTCACTCTGATGCTGTCAATGACCGTCTACGATCTCAAAACAAGCCTCACACTGACAGCTATGAAACTACTTTAGAAGTTTAATCATGAGAAAAATCAGGTGTCAAATCCAACTGTTCCGGAAGGTCAAAGAGCAAGAAAGTGCACTAAGCAAAAAAGTAAAAAATAAAAAAATCTAGCCAGCAGTTTGCTATGTGAAGAATGGGATTTCATTAAGAAACAGAGCTGCATGGTTGTTCAGTTTCTTTTGTTGCAACACAAACCCCCCCCCAGAAATTCACGAGTCACAGTGAGAAGAAACCACAACAGCCAGAAAAAAATTCTACCTACAGGAGGAAGATGTGAAACCCCACACGGACGACAGAAACCCAGACCCTGGAGCTGTTAGACAGAAATGCTACACGATGCAGACCCTGAGTTTTAATCACCGATCTCTGTATTAAAGCCAGAACACAATAATGTCTTCCTCCTGATGGTCCTAATGACACATTACAGTTTCTGCTGAAATGCAGTCGAAACCAACTGCAGGAATCAACATCATATTACAAGACTTCTCACTGGACGCTAGATTTCTCTACAACACATCCAGACTCTTAGACGATAGAGATAAAGACGGCGATCAGATCAGACCACAGTGCATCTCGTTGGCCTCGGACAGGAAACCAAAGTACTCAGAGGAAACCTCGGAAGCACGTTTAGAGCACATAGAGTGGAGGTTAAGGCAGATGTCCATCCTGCATCCCACAATACATAACATGCATCACAATATACGCTCACTTTGATAGGAACATCTATAACAACTACTCGTTCATGCATTTAGCCAAACAGTTCCTCATTGACATTTACGCCATTTGGCATACAAGTCTCAACCCATGAAGACAGCTGTTCGGACATCTAGGGGAAGTTGCTCCACCACCTCAGTGCCAGAACAGAATCTTGCTGTATGCCTACCTCTTACCCTGAGAGATGGTGGGACCAGTCGAGCAGTGCTAATATACCATGCTTTATCTCTTCAGGTTTTGGAGAGCATGTGCCCAACGTATCATCAGGTTTCTGTTCTTGACTGACAGGAGCGGAACCCAGTGAGGTCTTCTGTTGCTGATGCTGCTGGCTAACAGTTTGCTTTCCTGCTCACCATTCATGTAAAACCTGGTTATTTATACAAGCTACCCAACACATTCCTGTCAGTTCCAGCCTGTCAGTTCTCGTCATTCTCCCCTGAACGCTCTAATCCATGAGGCGCTTCCGGTTGCAGAACGGACGCTGGATGGTTTTATTGTGTTTCGCACCATTCTGTGAGACCTATAAAGACTGCCGTGTGTGAATATCCCCGCAGAAACACTCTCAGCCTCGGCCTGTGTGGCACCAAGAACAATACCGAGCCCAAAATCACTTTAAAATCTTCAACTTTTCCTTATTATGATGTTTGATGTGAGCAGTAAGTAAAACCCGGCCAGTATTTGCATGCTTTCATGCGCTGCGCTGTTGAAACATTATTAACTGACTGGTGAAGTGTATACAAATTGGTCAGCACTTTCTACAGCATTATATTACAAACGAAATTCTAATCTGATAAGGTGCTTCTAGTGTTTATAAGAATGATTTCAAAACATTTTAAAAAAGTACGCATATCACAGAAAAGATATTACGATATTGAGATCGCGTCATCACGCGGCCTGGACCTGATCGTGTACACGGCCTCATGACCACAGAATTGTGTGAGCTGTAATTAATGTGGTTGTATTATTGTGGGCTTCTGCGTAAGACAGAAAGAACACTGTCTGGTGCTGCAAAACATGTTTTGCCGTTTTTAACCTTAAGTTCCGCTTTGCAGATTATTTTGTATGGCACTGCATGAGAAATGGTTTTATGTAAAACAGGCATTGCAGTTGGCTTCACGTAAAAACACTCATGCGCTTCCAAACTAGTGTTTTTTTTTTATGTTAGGAAAAAAGACTGCTGCAGAATTTAGAAAGACTCAAGCCTGTGTTTCAGCTGAACAAGACAGACGTCCGTATATGCAATCAAACGGCAATTTTCAGGCAATTTAGAGGAGAAGAAACACTTAGGGATGTTTCTGCAAAGCCTGTCTGACTGACTCACATTCATCACCCGATCTTTATTTTGTTTCAGTGTTTCAGAGGTAGCACCTTCTCTAAGAGCTGCCGGCTACGCTCCGTTCCTTCTGTCCATAACACCATGCGATGCTGCGGTCTTTAAATGGTGTCTTTTCTATTAAAAGCAGTTGTTACATAATTGTCCTGTTACCGTGCTGTCACACTCCTCATAGAAGGCTCTGCGAGATTGAACCGTTCCGGTCTTGTCAAAATATTATAAAATGAATGGCGTTGAACAAAAGCAACAAAAGTTGCTACTCTGAATGATGAGTAGGCAGACATCAGGGGGAAAAAAAAGTCCGAGCATATAACTTGAAGTTAATCCGGCATCAGCTTCCTGTAGGGAATTTCCTTACCTGATGGGAGACACACACACACCTCAGAGAAATGATGAAATCTGCTGTAAGAAAATGACTAGTCGCTTTGACACAAGCCCCATTAAAGAACGTGTTGTTTCTCATCTCTCTGTGGTCAGATTTACAAGCATTATAATAATGATGGTGAAGGATCCAAACAGGTTTAATCAAGTCTTCAACCCTGATTCAACATTCCACCTCCTTGTTAAAACACAGTGCCTTTGCTGCCTGGAGAAATTAGTGGAGGGTAACGCAGCATTTAAATAAGTTTAATGCAGCACACCGGTTGTACCTTCCGCTTTCTAAAAGCACTCAGGAACGTGCGCACGTTCTCCTGAAGTACTCAACACCTCATAACAAATCAGAGGAAATGATTTCTGTTTGAAGTCTCACATGAAGAGGAAAATGCAACAAATCCTGTCTTTTCAATGACAGAGCTGAAAATGAAAAGACTGTTTCGTTAGAGAATCTAGACGGAGGTGTCGGTTTCATTTAAACGCCAGATTCCAAATATGTAATTACATACAGCGTATAGCAACAACATAAATGTCTGTTTTATAGAGGGCCAAAAAAAATAAAATAAAAAATTATATAATATATATACAGAGTATTTTCCGCACCATAAGGCGCACCGGATTATAAGGCGCATGCTAATACATACGGTCTACATAAAAGGTAACAGAAGCAAAACAGTGAGTTTGGTTGAACTTTGTTCTACTATTTAACAATAAACACACATTATTTTTTAATCAATCCTCTCCCACAAATCCATCAAAGTCCTTATCTACTGTGTTTTCTTAACTTGGCGCAGTACATTTTCTTGCTTCCTCCACTTCCGAACCATAGATACATTGATGTTGAATATTTTCGCAGCTGCTCTATTCCCACTTACAACCGTGTAACTGATAGCCTGTAGTTTGTAATTGTGCCTCGTAAGCATCTGATTTTTATTGGCGGATGGCAAACCAATTTAAGGTGCATTTACCGCCACCTACTGGACTGGGGCGTGGCGCGCATAATGGTTAGGAAGAAACAAATGTTGTTGTCGCTACTCGATCGGTTCCGTGCATGTGCGAATCGTGTTGCTGGTACAGATCGTGTAGCGACAGTTGTTTTGCAACATACCGGTAGTATACCTGGCGAAGGTAAGCGTACGTAGTGTACGTATTACGTAATGTCCTCTGATTGGTTTATCGCTGCCAGCTTACGTAGTGTATGTATTACGTCCCTGTGTCAGCGGGAAATGGTCTGACAGTCAATCAAGCGGAGCGCTTACCAAAGTCGCACAACATTTTTACAGATTTTTGGGACTCAGTGCACACATAAGATGCATCGGATTATTAGCCGCACGGCCGATTTTTGAGAAAATTTAAGGCTTTTAGGTGCGCCTTATAGTGCGGAAAATACTGTATATATATATATATATATATATATATATATATATATATATATATATATATACACACACACACACACATACATAGCACATGCACACACAGTGTTATAATTTATTTATAATAAAAAAATATTTATTATATTACATTTATATATATACACATTTATACACACACACACACACACACACACACACACACACACACACACACACACACACACTAATATATAGGGTTATAATTTTTTTGACACCACAAAACTCTGATTGTAAGCCTGTTTACAATCGGGTTGTTATGGTAACCCGTATGTCATTGCTCATACTGGATTTGTTTCTTTACCCTGCCCTACCCATCTATGGCTCATATGAGTGAGATCATTGTGTCAGGGATTATGTGTCAGACATTGTCAGTGTCTGATTCTGTTACCGTCCAGCCTTAGTGCAGCTAGCACCCTTTCTGCCTGCCCCGTTCGTAGTAACATACAAGTCCAAAAAAAAAAAAAACACACAAAAAAAAAGGGTTGTAATACCTACATCGCAGTCTTAGCTGATTATCTGCAGAGTTATAACCTATATGTGGCCAAAACTGAAATAAGCAAAGAGACTATTAATGTAGAGAAAGAAACATGATTAACGTCCACCATTACAGGCAGAAACGGCAGCGTATAAATGACTTCATCTCCCCGAGAAACCCTGTGGCATCTCATCTCTGTCTACGAAATTAAAAGGAAATGACAGCCATTAGCTACGCTGCTTATTTCTATTGACAAGTGCAGACAGTAAGAGTGCGAGGTCAGCCACAACTGCAATCTGTTGTCGCAAATGGTTCTGCATTCCGAAAGTGACATGAAAAAAACAAAACAAAACAAAAAAAAACCTCAGCTACAATAGTGAAATCAGGCATTTGACTTTACCCACAAGAGGAAGGGAGTGGCGAACTGTTGGAAGAACGATACATAGTGTTCGGGCTCTTAGTTGTTTGTGCTTTTCAAAGTTGCCTGGAAATGACAAAAACAATTCAAAAAACGAAAACAAAAACACACCCCTTGATGAGTGTCACACAAACCCACGTAACACATCTCACCTTGACGGTGTAACTAAAACCTAAATCCAAGGCATAGGCAGCCTTGTGCCTGGCTGACCATCATACCCATATGTATGCTTTCCCTACATTTTTGTACAGAATGCCTTTGTACATCACAGCATTATATTCTCCCTTCTCTGAAACGAAGAAGCCTGAACATGTTCCAACACGACATGCCCCTGTACCTAAAACAAGGTCCATGATCACACAAGGCTGGTTCGGGGGAACTTGGTCCTGCACAGATCCCGGACCTCGACCCCACTGAACACCTCTGCGACGAACTGGAACTCACATGCACACCAGTCCTCTTCACCAATGCCAACATCAACGCCTGACCTCGTTTTCTCTAATGACCAAATTTCCCACAGTCCCACGATTCTAACACAAAAAACAATATAACAATATAACAGCACGCACTGGTGTAATGATCAGGTAAAAAATTTTCAGAAGCTTTTTATCTTAGTGCCGTTTTGTCAAGGTCTGAATCCATTTTGTTCAAAGTTGAAATGATTAGATGTTCATTCGTTCCCATGGATCTGAAATGAATGTGTTTATCCAGCTAACTAACTATCTCCCCGTGACATTAGTGGCCACTTTTTCCAGGAAACCAACCAAAACAGATCATTCTTTATTTAACATAATCACAACCAGAAGCTAATGAAGCAGTACCTAATCCTAGTCTATGTAAGCACAGTGGCCAGTCTTCAACGTGCAGCGCTCTGGTGCTCTGTGTACAAGAGAGCGCTTGAAGAGAAAACAAAGCCGCATGACTCGGCCGGTGCCTGCAGACTTGCTGTCCTCAGCTTCACTCGGCCTTTCAACACGTTCTCTGTCTCGCGCTGACAAACACACACGTCTTGATGCACAACAGTGACTAAACTCCCAGTGTAAAGTACAGTTCAGAAAAATAGCACTATTTTGGTTTGTGCTATATTAATTGCTGACCGAGATTTTTTTCTTCTAATATCTTCCAGTGTGGTTTCAAACGTTATCGTCAAGCACAGTGAGCCGATTTAACCCACTGAGAGCGACAATCATCATTACTGTCTCTCAACGACGACAGACGTAGACGGACTCCGACCTCAGAATAGACAGGACGTGGCACGCCGCTTTCTTTTTTTAATAACCGACAATAATTTGGGTCTTTTTTTTGCAGGATGTTATAGATTTTTTTTTTTTAAACTCACAAACCACAAATGAGAAAATATATGATGATGTCCGACAAGCGGGGGACAGATGCCACGGTTAAAAAGCAGAGAAGAAATTTACTGCTGTATTTACAGGCTTCATAGTGCAGCATAATGACTTTTAAGAATCCACTTATATCAAAGATGATGTATGTGAATCATTTCGCAAAATGCAGCTCTCAGCATCATGTGTGTCATGCACAGTCACATTTTATGGAATTAGAGGAACAACTGCATAAAATAAATAAATAAATAAATAAATAAAAACTCATTAAAGCACCCAAGCAAACAAACACATTAACATCTGCCGTAAATAAAAGATGAGCAGCTTTTTCACCCATTACAGCAGGTTTTCTCCTCTTTTAATAGCCCCAACTTGAATTTGCTGCCATTCTTCTCTCCCCCCTGATATAACCTCTTACACAGCACTCTAGCCAGTATGGAGCAAGTCATGATTTGCTTCCTGAAATAAACACTTCTCTAACATGATGAGCCAGCAACTTTCACTGCTTAGTTCCTACATTTCACGTCAGCGCAAGTCGCTTCCTAACCGCAGACGCTGAAGAATTAGCAGTTCTTCATGATCGCAAAGGAGATATGACACACTGTGACTCAAAGAGAAGATGCTCAGTCACTGGCATGGTGTCTGGGAGTAAAGGCCTCGTATAAACATCCCTCTACGTTAGGGCTGAGACCCAGGCCTGCATGATTCCTGATGAAATAAGAATCAGAATTGAATCGAGAGCTGTGTTCTTTCTCCAATTTTCCAATTCTTTCTCTACTGGGTTAGGTCATATGGCAAAAATATTACACCGTTTAGTATTAGTATCATGATCCATAGAGGTACAATACAGATATAAGTAGACCTCAAAGGATAATATAATTACTCCACATTCCCTTATTTTGTATACAAGATATTTTAGCATTGATATTTCACACGGATGCTTCCAGCCAGGGACCCGATCATACGGTGTAGCTGCTCAACAGCTGGGGCGGTATTTATTTATTTATTTATTTATTTATTTATTTATTTATTTATTTGATAAACATCCTGAAGCATGGCAAAATATAGATCGGTTTCAAAATATTATAATCTTGTGTGCGAGTACAATTAAACAAGAAAAAAACATCAGAAATAGTTAATCCCCATTCCTAAAACAATGTACAAACTTTTCTCCTCATGTCCAGATAACGGGTCCTGATTCAGATAGATCCTTGTAATGAGGAATGAGTCAAGATATCAGACGGATAAGAAATAATTCTCTATGCCTGTGAGATATGAGACACAATTCTTTCTATCAGTGGTAGTGCGAACACTAACAATAACGACATACTGGACTTTTTTTTTTTACCTCGATTATTGAGGTGAAGGTTCTCTACAAAGACATGACTCACTGCAGCAGACTTTGTTCTTTCGTTTCAAAGCCTTGTGCTTCACTTCTCTAGTAGAGAAAGCTCATTTTCCTTTTCATTAGTAGCACCAAAACTGACGCTGAACCGGATTTCTAACTTCAGCTCCTTTGCCGCTCTTTGCCTGTAGAGGCACAAAATAAAGTGTTGTGTACTTTCATCTTGGACTTTAGCCGTGGTGCTAACTGATTGTGAATGATTGTATACGGCTGACAGAAACCCGACTTAGAAATCAGCCTCATTTTTAAACAAGAGAAGTTACCAGAGCACCACAAAAACTGTATGAACCTGCCCTTGCCTACGTGACTCAATAAGAAAACCGGTCATTACAAGGAGTGTCTGGGACGAACACACGCACACAGCAATAACATTAATAACAACATTTAAAGTCGTTCTGTTTATGATGGACGGATTGTCTCTGGATGGATTCCGTCTTTTATGCTCCTGTGATGTTTAACTGCTTTTTCGGGCTTATTGCTATTATAAAATTAAATCCCTAAATAAAGGTCATAAATAATTATTTATATTAGCAATAAACAAAACTTAAAAGTAAACTTTGGTTGCTAAAATTATTGACAGGATAATGGCTCAAGTGGAACAGTTTTATTACTTTAAAAGAATACAGAATTGAATGATTGTGCTACGGACGTAGGTTCGGGTTTATTAAGGATTTGTCAATAGTATGTGACTAGGTTCAACTTAACAACTTCAAGACAGGTTTAATTCTGTTTAATTACGCCGTTTTGGATAAAAAACAGAATTATGAGCAAGAAAATGAGACTATTTTCCCCCCAATTTCTCCCATTTATGCTAAACTACTGTACCTGACAGGAAAATGGATAAGCCAATCCATAAAAAGCACATTCAATCTGTTATGTTTCTCAATCCAGCCTTTGACCGCCCTTCTTTATGGCTTGGGTCTGCCATGCTGTGAAAACGTGGTCCTACAGTATGTTGCTCTCCATTTACATGGCACAAATTACTACCGCACTAAATACACTAGGTGAAAACTTCCATTGTATCGAACACTTCAAGCAAACAAAGAAAGAAAAAAAAAACATACAAAAAAATTTCTCAAACCTCTCAGCCGAAAATCCGTTTCCATTAATAACAATAATAGTACCAACGATAAAAAGTTAACTAAACGCTCTTTGTACTCACCAGAACTTTCATTCAGTCCTCATCACAGACACGTTAATTTGATAAAAGGCTGTACGATTCTGACTGATGACTCACATGACTCCGATGTAGAATGATTACATTTCGAACGTCATCTCGAGGACTGACGTGGTTTATTTTCCGTGCAGTTTCCTCAACCTCCAACCAAGCAAAGAAGTCCAAACTTCAGGCTTTTTGCCAAAGTTAGAGAGTCATTATTCTCCTGGCAAGTGAAGGTATCTGCCGCTTGTGCTACACCATGTTGATGCTCTTACAGCAAAAGCGACCTATTATCCCTTAGAATACAGCAACACAACACTTCAGTATACAGGGCAGACACGGCTGGGCGAGATAAATGGAAGAGCACAGGAGCGCACAGACGCACGCATGGGGACACGTGCACACGCACACATGCACATGCACAGACAGACACAGACAGAGATGTATGCAGAAACATGCAGAAACACGCAGACAGACACACACACGCAGACAGACACACACACGCGGACAGACAGACACACACACGCAGACAGACACACACACGCAGACAGACACACACGCAGACAGACAGACACACACGCAGACAGACAGACACACACGCAGACAGACAGACACACACGCAGACAGACAGACACACACGCAGACAGACAGACACACACGCAGACAGACAGACACACACGCAGACAGACAGACACACACGCAGACAGACACACAGAGACAGACAGACACACAGAGACAGACAGACACACAGAAAGGCAGACAGACACACACAGACAGGCAGACAGACACACACAGACAGGCAGACAGACACACAGACAGGCAGACAGACACACAGACAGGCAGACAGACACACAGACAGGCAGACAGACACATAGACAGGCAGACAGACACATAGACAGGCAGACAGACACACAGGCAGACAGACACACAGACACACAGGCAGACAGACACACAGACACACAGGCAGACAGACACACAGAGACACACAGACAGACAGACACACAGAGACACACAGACAGACACACAGACAGACCCATAGAGACACACAGACCCACAGAGACACACAGACCCTCCCCCACACACACAGACCCCCCCCCCACACACAGACCCCCCCCACACACACAGACCCCCCCCACACACACAGACCCCCCCCCCACACACACAGACCCCCCCCACACACACACAGACCCCCCCCCACACACACACAGACCCCCCACACACACACACAGACCCCCCATCGCACACACACACATACCCCCCCCCACACACGCACACAGACCCCACACACACACACGCACACAGACCCCACACACACACACAGACACAGACCCCCCCCCCAACACACACACACACCCCCCCCCACACACCCACACACACACACCCCCCACACACACACACAGACCCCCCCCCCCCACACACACACAGACAAGGCTATATTCTGACCAATCAATTTGATTATAAGACGCAATGGTAATAGGACCACTTGTGCTTTTTGGTCAATGTCGCTAAGGACGATATTTACATTTATTCATTTGAAATCTATTTTTTTATAGAGGTGCAGAACACAATAAATCTGAAAGTGATCTGAACATAACTTCCAATAACTAGCGCTGACCCGTAACAGGAAGACATTTTACATTCCAATATACAAGATAAAAGGCATACAGCATGTAAAAACATGTTGAAACTACCGTACATGACACTCTGATACAGAAGCAGTTATAATACAAATAATCGATTGTTTATTGCACAAATAATGATTATTATAGCACAAATAATCACCAGTAAACACACAGCCGGACCCTCGCTCACCAAATGTTAGAGTAAACGCCAGGAAATGGTTAGCAACACAGACTGAAAAGACATATTTCCTTCTGCTCTGCAATGCCAACACATCGTTCTGCACTCGTTATATCTGCAATCACTATTCTGTTGTGTATTCCTACTTTCTTCATGATCCTTTATTTTACCTAGAAGCTTTCTTCCATTCTCTCGCTGAAGATGCAGTCAGTCCACCACAATGATTTTAGCAGAGATGCGTCGATCCCATTCATTTCACATTTTTGATATCAGTGAAATGTGTATAGACTTATATCCCAAACTGATTCAAATCAAATCAGAAATTCTCAGAGCTTTCATCCATCGACTCATGAATTAAATGTGAATCAGGTTCAGTTATGAGTTCTATATTAAATGACCGTAGACTTTTCTTCCCCCCAACAAATAAACGTTACACATCATCTTCCACATGGAGAACAAGGCCTTAAACGGAAAGTCCAACCCAAATCAGATTAAACCCTGATGTCAAAATATCCGTGAGGTGTTTAGAAATCTACATGCTTATTTGTTTCCTGTGACAACAACAAAAGTGGCCTCGCTCATGTCACGAGGTGACAATGATGAGATACTGCACTGCAATACTAGGAGTTACAGCAGAGGTTCTACTCAGCTGGCAAATGAGCTACGAAACCTTGTTAGTTTGAGCAGAGTGCACAGGTGAAGAGGTGAGAAAGACGTGCACTTTAACTAGACATTAAGATACAGACATATTTCACTGGCACCACTATTTGGCACAAGCTGTCAATGGTGCAGAGCCAAAAAAGTGAAAGTATAAAAATACATAAAAAGAAAAACTCTGTGTTTCACTGAACATCATTTTAATGCTAGATTAATATACAAAAGGTTTAAGGCTCTTTTTTCTTTAAAAGAATGACATGTAGCTGTGAAATAAATATTAGTACAGAATTACTCACCTTAGATTCAAAGATGTGGCTCGAATTTGTCCTAGCTCTCTCTGTGTCTGTGTGTGTGTGTGTGTGTGTGTGTGTGTGTGTGTGTGTGTGTGTGTGTGTGTGTGTGTTCCTCAGATAGCACGGATTACTGCCAAAGGATGTGAAGCAGCTAACAGTAGCTTGCTATCTTTAGTGCACTAGCTGGTTAGCTTACAGTCCAATGTGAGCACAATGAAGCATTCAGGCTTTTACACAAAAACATTAATTATATCCAGACTTCAGGACAGACAACATCTGCCTTAAGAGGTCTTCGTTTCACGGAATGCATCTCAATAACCTGTGGAAAAGAACGACGAAAAAAAATCCACTCGACTATATGAAAACATATAAGGCTATACATGTTTATTTGCTAGCTAGCTAGCTAGCTGTCGACGTTTAAAAAAACAACAAAACAAAACAGTGTTGTCAACGATGCACTAAAACGTTGAACGCAGCACGCGTATTTAACGTTAAGTAACACAACCTGAATGCGCTATTAAATAGCTTGTCGTGTTTGTGAGGCGGTTGAGATAAAAAAAAAAAAAACCCATGCCCGGGTAAAGAAAGCTTCGGTATGTCTTACCGCTGGTCTCGGTTCAGTTTGGGAGAATCAGCTGATGAATATGATGTGTTATGAAGACGCCATTTGTCTGAGCGTTTCCTAGTTGGCGCTTTACAGAACGACGAGTGCCAAAACAAACCGCACACGAGCGCCTCCTGCTGTACAAACCGCAACATTTCATATTTCTCCTACAATTTGTAATATTAGCAAGAATTGTGCTTCTTCACACGGTCTAATCTTCTCTGTCCGGGTTTCCACCAGCCATAAAACACCAACAAAACTTCCCAGGTATGAATTATTAACTCAGATTTGCTCCCAGGGATGAACGAGTGTGTGTTCGTTGTGCGTTCACTATCTCAGCTAAGTAGTTTAAAGAATATATAACAAGAAGCAGGCAAGTAGAAAATGAACTTAAAGCTGTATTCATCAGTTTATTCAATTCGATTCAAATTTATTTGTACAGCACTTTTAACAATTGACGTTGTCTCAAAGAGGCTTTACAGAACATAAACATAGAACAAAAGGTTAATATAAAGATTAATATAATACAAAAATTCAAGATTAATATTAGATATATTTAAATGTGTATGTATGTATTTAGCAAGTCTGAGGTGACTCAGGTGTCTGTGGCATGGAAAAACTCCCTTGGATTGTGAAGGAAGAACCTTGAGAGGAACCAGACCCAATGTTGTATTGATGAGGATGTTGTTGTCCTCAAAGACCACCATGGAGTTGTCATCTCCTCTTTAGTACAGCAGAGTCCAACTGGAGCTGGTAAATCTCTAGATGTTTCACGATCCTCATCCTGGTTGGCCTCATCTCAATGGAGGTCCAAAATATTCATGGCACGGAAGACAATCGGAGCTGGTGCAATTTCTGAATGCCTCGGATGAGTAGAAAGAGAGAAGCATTGGAGAGGTCTCACGGTTATTATATTGGAGGTCCAATTTCAACAGTTTATATCACACCGTTGGCTTGGTAATGTCTGAAGATACTCTAGGTGAAGTTGTGGATTGAGAAATCGAGGCTGAACTTCTCAGTCTGTTTGATCGGTATATTGATCTGGGAAAAAACATTTGATCTACAACTTATATTCATATCTACAGCATTTAGCAGACACTTATGCCTACTATTCTCAATCAAAACATATCTCATTGCTACTTCAATTTGAATACAAGAATCTAAGAATACAGTTCAGCTAAAATGCATTTAGGGAGACATTGGAGGTCAATACAGCATGCGAGAAAAGTGTTTTATATTACAGATTAAAAATGAAGTGCTAATTCGAGTGCTTGACAGTTTTAGTAAGTGAATTGCCAGCTGGTAGCTGGTCAGACCTTCAAACATTGTATTGAGTATTTAGTAATGACTTTGAATTATTCATTAACTGTAGTAAAATGTTACTTCATACAGTTGCACCTAAGAAAAATTGTATATAGTTACAAGAGTTTGAATGTAAGTCTGAACCCACCAGCAGGTTCCAGGTGTTTAAAAGTCTCCAAGCTGTAAGTAGTGACAGAAAGGATAGTCATGAGTGCAATTGGTGGAAATGAAGTTCTATTCCGCCACCGAGATGTGAAATAAAATCTAGTCTTGGAGTAGAGCCACTGTTCCGACAGATTGTGAGGATCCGGATGAGGTGATTTGAGCACATTACCACAATGCCCCATGCTCAACTTAAGTTAAATATATATCAGGTTTGTGCCACTGCTTAAATGCTCAAGGAAGATTCAGGCTTTGCTAGAAAGATTATACCACAGTGTTGGCTTGGTAATGTCTGAAGATACTCTAGGAGAAGTTGAAATCTGATTTTGTAGTTGAAATCTGAACTTCTCAGCATGTTGTCTCTTTGAAACCTCTTGGATGGAAAAAAATAAATGCTTTACTTAATAATTAAATGGTTTAACTAAATTAAATGCACAAACCGAGGCTAGAATGATTGCTTGATAATGAAAAAATAATGATTTGTATGCAACATAGTGGTGTAACTCAATTATATGAGCTGTATCTGTATGTTTTTTTTTATCTGAATTCTTATCATTAGTCTTAACCAAATTATCTATGAAACCTTCTAAAAAATGAATAGTAACCTTCAAATCATATCTGTATTTTTTTTAAGCACATTATCTGGCCATTTCCTTTTTTTAATATATGATTTTATTTGTTTTGTGTCTGATTTTCTTTTCCAGTAGTTTCCAGATAGAACCACTTTAAAAAGCAATAAGGATAACAAACCTTTCTTTCTTTCTTTCTTTCTTTCTTTCTTTTTTCTCTCCTGTCTACTTGCATCTACAGTATACAAACATGTATACATATACAAGGTTGAAGTTGGCAACAACCTGTTTTAAAATGGGTGTTTTTATGAACAATAGGTGCAAGATAACACAATACTTTAAATATTCAGCATTTAAAGTCCACTAGACTGCTGAAGATGCAAGAAGTAACTAAGCAGCTTCAGAAACAAATAAGCAACTAGTCTTGTGCAACCTCCTGTAGTTGAATTCACACAACAACAAGGACCACAAGCTTAACAGCTTAACAGGTAGCAGTACAAACATAGGTGGATGCAGATAGAGCCTAGATAGAGCCAGTTACACTTTTATAGTATTAGTAAGTTAATATTAGTGTTATTATTATTAATAGTAAAATTATATGAATATGTTGCCTTCTGTACCTTTACCCAGTATTTTTTCTTTACTGGGAGATCAGATATGACACAAAAGCAACAAAAAAGAATTACAAATGAAACTTCTAATATTTTTTTAAAATTTATTATTATTTGGATTTTGAAATGAAATCTGATGGAGCATTGTGTTACAAATATAGATCTTCTGCTTCTCTTTTTTTTTATTTTACAAAACACAATATATTAACATTTTGTTAAAAGTGCGTACAACAGGATAAATCAAATGCTGAACTAATGTACTAATAGCTTTAAACATAAAAAAGGAAAAAAGGAGTAAAAAAAAGGAATTATGTGAAAGTTATTGATAAGTTAACATTTTAAAAAATCATTATAAAATTAATTATAAAAATTAATAGTAATAATAATAATAATATGCTCAAAACAAATAAATTATAATAAAATTACTTTCTTTAAGCGAATGGTAGCAAACTTCAAAATTTATATAAAAGTTCAGTAAATTCTATGTTTATTACATACATCTATTACATACATTTATATACATCTAAAACTATATGATTGCCACTGTGGGATATTACCACTCAAGCTTCATATCTTCTTTGCTCCACACATATTTGCCCCCTCTTTTAAGAAACATCCTCTCATCAAACCCACTGTACTTTACAGCTTCCTCTACCCCAACATCCAGAATGGACTTTGATGGGTCCTTCCTGCCTGCTCGACAATCGAGGAAACGCATCTGCAGAGGAAAAAAAGTAAAGTATTGAAGTATGTTAAACTCATGTACGCATAAATGTAGAAATATATTGTGCTTTACATGACAAGCTATAGTTTGTCATAAAACATGTAAGTGAAATTTAAGTCTAAATTTAAAAGTGATTTAGGATCATTTTCTGTATAAAGGAAATTTATGAATAAACACTTAGTAAACACTTACATATTCATCCAAAATCAAGTAGGAGTCTTTCATCTGTAGAAATAAAGGTGATACAGACTTAAATACAGACTTAAATTACATCCAAGTAGACTACAGTAACTTAATGATAAATAAAACTACAGTGAAATGCTCTGTATACTTGATAAACTTGATGCATGATTTGGGTCTGATATAGACAGTTCTGATTGATATTACCTTTTGATTGGACTCTGGGACCAGACATTTTATGCTTTGGTGGCGGTCTAGAAAACCCTGGAACTCCTGATCAGTGATAAGAAATTTCTCTGCCTCTCGAAGGCTGTTCTCGCCTGAGTTCTCACCCTCAATCAGGAGGCACTGAAACACCTACAGGATACATGTGAACATTAGATATTTTGTAATATGTGCAGCCATATTACGTCTACCACATGACGCTGAGGTAAATGCTCCGTACCTTCCACCGCACAGGATTAAGTTCAGAGATGTGCTCAGTCATGTCTTCATGAACATTGTAGGTGTTAATGACGGAGTTGATTTTGAAAGCCACTCTGTACTGTCTGCACCAGTTCCTCACTTTGCACAGGTTGTCTATGTGGCTTTTTCTGCCCTGGGCTCGACCGATTGTTTGGTTGGTTTCCTCATCAAAGCTGTCACAGGAGATTGCTAGAATGTCCAAATACTCTCCTAGAAATGACACAGATGACGTACATTGGCATCAGATTTTTCTGCATTCATAGATTTTTCTATTATATAAATTTAAGTAACACATAATAATAGATTAACGCATCGCATTTAGTCCATTCACAACAATTCTTATGATCTGATTTTGAAATGATCATACTTGTTACAAGAATGGCCTGGAACAAGAGCTTATTGAATGAGATATTGCTGCCATCATGTGTTCAAATGCTTTCTTACAGCTTACCATATTTCTGGAACCAGGTTTCCCTGATCATGCTTCCATTGCTGACAATACTGACACTTGGTAACTGAAGCTCTTGTTTGCAGTATTGCACCATTTCTCCAAGAAACACACCCTTGTGATGCAAAAAAGGTTCTCCACCCGAGAAGTTGATTTTCTCCATACCTAATGAAATGAACAGTTGGTAGATAGAAAAGGAGAGGAAGAATAAAGTATAATTTTAACTGTGAACCTTTGTCAAACTGTATTTATATTCAACCCCATTCCAGCTGCCCAGCAGAGGTGGTTCTAGGATTTCATCTTTAGGGGGACTTAGCCCTCAGTGAGAATTTAAAACAAGAAGAGTTTTATATTATATATTACATGACTACATAGTAAGCCAAAATTTATGGTATTATTTAAAATGGCAAAAGTGGACACCAAAATGTTATGCATGATGTGATAATGTCAGTCTTGAATCAAATCAGTTTATGTATGTGTGCATTCTCTACAAACAGTGTGTCCAATTAATGCAGTCATTAATAAAAAAATATTCACAAGACAAAGACCAAATCAAGAAATGTTATTTTTATTTAGTATTGAATGGATTGTTTGCATTAATATTTTGTTTGTGCTATCAACTCTCCTAAAAAGAATAGTGAAATTTCAATGCTTTTGGTTGCTGTCTTTGCGGCTTTCCGACGAGGTTCG
The DNA here is from genome assembly GCF_022655615.1 of Tachysurus fulvidraco. Taxonomy (NCBI): domain Eukaryota; kingdom Metazoa; phylum Chordata; class Actinopteri; order Siluriformes; family Bagridae; genus Tachysurus; species Tachysurus fulvidraco. Next base: position 9,623,251 of record NC_062529.1, read on the forward strand.
ACGTGGACGCGCCTGTGCTTCTGCGTTCAAATACAGCAGACAGTTCATGGCGCACTTTTGAAAGACTACAACGCACGCGCGTAAAAGCAAAGTAAAAAAAGTTCGCTCTTGGATCAAACTGATAAATAATTTTCTTTCCCATCGACGACATGACCTTTATTTTATCGTCATTTTTATTGGTTATTTTTGAAAGGAAAAATCATACTTAGGGTAGCTGAGATCACCCGAAACAAGGTCTAGAACCGCCCCTGCTGCCCAGTATAAACATAATGGGTATTTAATGGAATGATATCCCTTGTGGATTGCAGGGAAATCCGTTATACTATTCTTCAAGGACACATCATATGCTGTTCTGATTAGAAGTTTTTTCCAACAAGTGTTTACGATGCAATGTGATTACGCGCAAAACACAAGAAAGTACATTTTGCTTTCTTGTGCTCACAAATTGATATACAGCAATGACGTCATAGTCAAATTTGACATGCCTCACAGGTAAATAGTTTACATGTGGACCTGTGAGGTGGCTAAAAAACTACATCGACTTAAATTTCGTGCGTAATTTCTGCCATAGTCACTTACCTGCTTCTTTCAGAAGTTTTAGCCCTCTCTTTGCCTCCTCAATAGGCAAGACGAAGGACGTCTTTGCGGTGTGAAAGCAGAAGCCGCATTTATAATTACACTGGCGTGTAAAATGGTAATTCACACTCCTCGGTATTGGAACTTCATCTGGAGTCGTGCTGCTGAGATTTGTGCGTTTGGGCTGGATGCTCACCTGAGCCTTGTTCTCTCTCATCCAAAAAGAAAACACCCGTCTTCTCACCTCCGAAACAATTGAGCGCGCATTAATAATGCACAGGTTTAGGAGCATCCTCACCAGATTGGAAAGCAACATGTTGAGCTGCTGTGTGTTTCGCCACTGAGCTCAGCTGACTCTGACTTGTGTTTATATATGGACACGTACTATAGACGAGGTGGGAAACGAAAGCCAGTTTGAGTGAGCTCATGTATTATTGTTGCGCGAAACGAAACCTATTCATGTTAAGATCATGCGATTGCTAACACACCCACACACACACACACACACACACACACACACACACACACACACACACACACACACACACACACACACACATTTTTAAGTTTCGGTTCCAAACGCGGTTCCGATGCGGGCAAAGCACTGGGAGGTCACTTTAAATAGCCACGTCTTACCTCATGAATATTAATTGTTTACACTGTTTACAGTCACGCAACCAAATGAACGCAGTTTACCACAGAAATCAGTCACTCGCGCTGCTGTGCTGAGGTACGCTTTGTGTTAAACTTGTCTAAAAAATAGTCTAAAGTGTGGATTCATTTCCACAGCTACGACAATGAAGCAAATCTACCCCCTCTGAGAGGGTTTTCTCCACAGCTGGAGATACAATAAGCCAGGAAAGGTCTCGTCTTCTCCCAGAGAAAGCAGACAATTAAATTAATTAAGTAATTAATTGATTAATAAACACAAATGTAATTGTTCAAGTATTGTGCATTATTTTTCGCATTTCTTTTATTATGGAATCGGAATCAGAACCGGGAATCGTAAGGCACAACTGGAACCGGAATCGGAACCGGAAAATTTCCTAAATTTGTTCGCCTTTTGGACGTCGGCGCTCTTATCAGCAGGTTAACCCACTTTCGCTTTTCCGATCAGTTTCGTTTCTCTCTCTATCTCTCTCTCTCTCTCTCTCGCAGAGTCACGCGCGCGCGCGCACACACACCCACAACACACACACACACACACACCAAACAACACACACACACATCACGAACGCGCGCGCGCGCGCAAAGCGTCGCTCGAGACTGGAGCACGCGCGCGCCCCGGTGGGGGGTCGCCTGTCGCGCGGCGCGCTCGCGCGCCGCGCGCGCCGCGCGGGCGCGCCGCACACACACACACACACAACGAAACGGCGGCGCGGCGCGCGCGCGCACTCGCGCGCCCGGGCGCGGCGGCGCGACGCTCGCGCGCGCGCGCTCGCGCGCGCGCGCGCCACACACACACACCACACACACCACACACACCACACACCAACACACACACACACACACTAACTCTCTCTCTCTCTCTCTCTCACACACACACACACACACACACACACACACACACACACACACACACACACACACACACACACACACACACACACTAACTCTCTCTCTCTCTCTCACACACACACACACACACACACACACACACACACACACACACACACACACACTAACTCTCTCTCTCTCTCTCTCTCTCTCTCTCTCTCAAAATCCTAGATTTCTTTCATTATTTATTTATGTACGGAGGTTGAGGTCAAGCTGAAGTCATTTGTTTTCACATCGGCTCTCTTATCAGCAGTTTAACCAACCCACTTTCACTTCACTTTTCCGATTAGTTTCGTTTCTCTCTCTCTCTCTCTCTCTCTCTCTCTCTCTCTCTCTCTCTCTCTCTCTCTCTCTCTCTCTCTCTGTAACATGTTCAAACTGCACTGTAAACGAACAGTCTACAGAATGGCGAACAGATCTATGTCCCGTTTAACACAGTGGTGTTCTCGAATATTTATGGTGGAAATCAACCAGAAGACTGAACCGATTTATTTCTCTTTAAGCTCAACACCTGTAAGTGCTGGTAATAAGGATTTGGAGGCAGTGTTGGGGAGCAGGAAGCTGTTTGCTGTGTACGCGCTTGGCGACGCCAGAGTTCCGAGAGCGCGCTCACACGCGCACCTTAAACGCGCACTGACTCAAGACCTTCCGTCGGGATGCGACCTTTTAAACACCGCGTCTTTTCTCCCTGACGTTGAAAACTCGCTCGTAAAGGGATTCTTCTTGCGGGATAACTCTGTACTGTCTTCTTCGGAGCAAATTGTAACTCAGCTCAGACAGAAAGCTTCAGTTTGTGTGTTCACTTACACACGCGAACCGAACGGAGTGTATCTCTGCTCAGATGTGACCGACGACAGAAGTTATTACGTCACAACTGCTCCAGCACCACTACGTCATCCCTCAACACTGAACCTTATAAACTCAGACGTGTTCTACCAAATGAAAGATGCTTACAAAGTGCTTCAAGAGGTAATAGTAAGCTTCTGGATTGGTTTATTTCTTTTAAAGCATTACATCAGAGCTCACTTAACTCTTAGAGTGTTGGATGAATTATTTTACAGTCACCGATTAACACAATACCAAAGTTAACACTGTGTGTCCAGTTTATTAAGCAAACTAACCTTTTGTCTCATATCACATTCTTACAGGATGTCCTATAGTCTAGACTGGAGATATATAATGGTATCAGACATTATATGATGTAATTCTACTAATTCATTAGGGTTTTTTTAACGCTGACATGTAGTCATGTAGCTACATGTAGCTGATCCCTAACCCATTTTCTCAATAAATTAAGTAGTGGAAAATTGTGCAATTAAAATACATTGCCCAGATGCGAGATGTGAGAAAGCCCTGATTGTGCATTTGTTGTCTGCAGTGTAGTGATGTCATACCAGAATCCAAGGCAGTGTTGGAGCTAGTGGAGGAGCAACAGTTGGAGTCAAACAGCAGTCAGGATGAAAGCTTTCCAGTCATTGTTATAGAGGGACTGGATGCTACAGGTGAGAAATAATCAATAAGCCTTAACACATTTCGAACCAGTGCATTAAGATTCTTATGTTTGAAGATGTACTTGTACAGCTTTATTTAGAAGTTAGATATAGAGTTGTAGGTTTTTTGTGCCACTGCATACAAGGATCACTGCATACAAGGATCTAACTTAATTGCACTGATGTTGTCACAGAGAATGGTCTCAGAGAGGTCTTTTAAGGTACACGACAAAAAATAACTTTCATTTCTATCCATGTACACAGGTAAAACTACTCTTACCTACAATCTACAAAAGGCCTTGGGTGCAGTTCTACTAAAATCCCCTCCTCAGTGCCTAGCTGACTTCAGACCACGCTTTGACACAGAGCCACCACTCATTCGCAGGGCATTCTATGCCTTAGGGAACTACATCACTGCAGCACAGATAGCCAGAGAGTCATCACATGCTCCTGTGATTGTAGACAGGTACAAACTGTAGTAGACATGCACATAATAACACACGATTTTTCACTTCTTTCAACGATATGTGGGAATGAAGGTATAAGTGAAACAGAAAAGGGAGGCAAAGAGAAAGTCTTATATAGCCAGAGTAAAGATATTTTACAGTCCAGATGTCATATATCATCAAAGTAGATTTCCAAAACGCTAATAAAAGAAAAGTACAAATTGTCATGTTATCATCAAATGCACCTAGAATAAGTGTTCTGTAGAGGGAACAAGATGATGTCGTCAACAGTAACCATCAAATTCTATACAACATGTCATACACTAAAATTAAACAGGATGATTAAATAACACTGCAGTCTATGTAACCATAAAAATATACAAAAAGTCTGGAATAAATTAGAGTGAATGGAAACTCTACAAGTGAATGGAAGCTCTGCTTAAGAGAGAAAGACAGAGAGACAGAAAAGGACTAAAAGAGAGAATACAAATATTGATCTGTGTAGCTAAATCTAAAGCCAAACTGTGTTATCTATTGGATTTCAATTTGGCTCTTTCAGAAGAAACAGAATGAGAGACAAACAGAGAAAAACACAAACTGAAAAACAGAATGACTGAGAAATGACATCATAATTAATAGTAGAGTGATTTTCCTTCTCAGGTACTGGCACAGCACTGCAGCATATGCGATAGCCACTGCAGTGAGTGGGCGAGAGGAGAACCTTCCAGCTGTTGGCTCAGAGATCTATGAGTGGCCCTGTGACCTGCTGAGGCCCAGCCTGGTCCTGCTGCTCAGCGTAAGCCCTGAGGAGAGGCTGCGCAGACTTTCACACAGAGGCCTCGACAAGACCGAGGAGGAAAGCCAGCTGGAGATCAATCACCTGTTTCGTCGCAAGTAGGTCAACACATTTCTGTTCACCACAGTACTGTTCAAATTTCATGCAGTGCAACTAGTGGTGCTCCATAAACCATGTGCAGAATGGATGCATTTGCTTATTAAAAACTGCAACATATGGTTCAGTCCATGGACCCATTTAACAGGCACGGTTTCTGTGAAATCCAAACCTTGCTTACGTAACCAAACAGAAACTTTCCTCCGTTCACTTTCTTTTCTGTCTAAATCTCTATTTCTGACTGGAGTAGTTTTACATGTGGAGGAGAGATAATAGAATAGAAGCTTTCAATTTGTCACATATGTGTTACAACACAGTGGAATTCTTTCTTCTCATATCTCAACGTTGAGGTCAGAGTGCAGGGTTAGGGCCATTATACAGCACCTCTGGAGCAGAGAGGGTTAAGGGCCTCGCTCAAAGGGGCCCAACAGTGGCAGCTTGAATCCCATTCCTCCAATCACCAACCCAGAGTCTTAACCAATTGAGCCACTACTGCATACTTTACCCATAGATTCAGTATTTTATTCGTCACTTACACACTTGTACGCAGCATACAACTTGAAGTGAAATGAAAACCTTGCCATTGCTACTAGACTGTGCATATAATTAAACAAAACTTAAGATTTCACTTAAAAAAGTATGAATCGAGAAGAAAAGATAAGGTGACAGAGTGTGTTTTACAGTATAATATACATTACATGTAGTAGAAGGAAGTACAATTATGTTGTTATAGATCTATAACAACTTTTTTTAATACTCTTATGTCTCTTATGTACACTTCAGTCAGTAAAATAAAAAAGTATGTAAAAAGCATCTTAGATTCCCAAACTTTACTTTTCCAAGAGAGGATTAAATGTTTAAAAATGTCTGTATATATAAAAAACTAACATATTATATAATACACCACCAGACAACAAAACATAATGTAGTCTGTCATATTTTTTACCTGCAAAATAAATTCACAAGCATCTATGTTGTTTAAGCATACAAACACCTGCATGTCTTGCCTTTTTAATCAAAAAGGATGCTGATTATGATAACCAGGTGACCAGAAACATATATATACCACTGATTGTAAAAATCATATCTTCCATTTTAGCACTGTTAACTGCACTCACTTTGTCTGCTTATTTCTAGAGTTGATGAAGCCTACAGGAGAATCCAGAACCCTGCTTGTATCGTCGTGGATGCCAATCCCAGCCCAGATCATGTGCTCCAACAAGTGCTCGGTTTAATTAGAAACAAATACAACTTGCAATTCCCAGGCCAGTAGTGAGTTTCCTTTGAGGCAGCAATACCTGATATTTCCACTAGATGATAGTATAACCCTAACTTTTCACAAATCGTTCCTCTAACCCTCACCGAAACGTTCCCATTTTCTTTGCATTGGCCGCACCAGAGGTTGATGGCTAATGGCCAGCAGGCATCAAAATCCTGTATCCTGACATGTCACAACCTGTTCACTTCCCACAGAGTAACACTGATGACACGAGAGAGAAAGTTATTATGAATGCTGGGACAAGATGTCAACTCCCATACACAGGGTTATAGCCTTGCATGTTCCATACGCTCAGTGTTATGTTTTTCCTCTCACACCGGAGCATAGGAACTGAACCGAAGGGCTCTGTGAATTCATCAATCACCTCAATTAGATTTCTGCACAAGGGCCCATTGTTGGTCAGTGCAGCATTCAGTCCTCAGAGAGCTCAGAGAGCACGCCACATTAAGAGCTATCAGGGACTCGTGGGCCAGGAAATTCCTCCAGTTGTAGGTGTTTCTGAGCATTTATAAAGAGCAATCCTGTAGGAACGTCATTTTATTTCTCCCTGCTGTTTAGTGTGGGACATACTTTCCACTCATGTCCAGTTGAGTTCTATACAACACATACTTTGTAAAATTGTTCAGAGAAAGTTATATATTTACTGTTGTTTTTTTTGTTTTTTTTTTAATATATTGGAAAATTCCCCACCATGGAAATGCAGCACATAACCCTTTAACAGTGCACATAACCAATATAAATGCTCTTCCCTCTAAGACAAGAAGTAAACAGCTTAGGATTCTTGGGTGACTAAAATATTTGCGAGTATGAGCTTTTACTTCTTCATGTATTCTTCATTTCTTTCTTTCCATTGCAATGCAGTTCCAACACTAAATAATCAATGTACCTGTAATAATCAACAAACAACTTGTAAGTGTGTAAGTAAATTTAATCTGAAACGGGAAAGTCTAAAGATTTGTTCTTACCAAAATAAAGCGTTTAATATGATTTTATAATGTACACGAACAAGACATTCTCATATCTGGCTGTGCTAAGCTTCCCTTTAATTAACCAAAAATTTCCATCTAGCGACCTAACAGATACTTTACAAGTACTTGAAGTTGTCCTTCTCAGGAAACCATAACATTGCAAGATCTGTTAAACATCTAAAGTACCATTACAGAACCCACAGAGGAACTGAAGTTAAGGAAAATATTCCTGGGAAACTCTTGCAGAGTTTTAAGTCTTCTAAAGTTTCTTCTAAAGTGCACCTGATCCAGCTTATGCCAGGTTTATAACAGATCAGCTATCAATTTGCTTTTGAACAATTTCTGATTTTTTGTAATGTACTGTGTATATTTCAAGAGTAACACTCAGGCTTAAGGAACAAACACATTTGAAGTGTTTTTGGTTGTAATGTTATTCTGAATTGATTCCTGTGGAAAGACAGTTTGCTTTAACTGAAAAATTGGCCTTTTGGTTAATCAAGAAAATCCTTATTCTGAGACAGCGCTAGCCCTACACATACACTTACTTACTCATTCACACACACACACACACACACACACACACACACACACACACACACACACACACACACACACACACACACACACACACACACACACACACACTCACACACACACAACCCATTGCAGATAGGCCTATAATTCATCTATATAGTCTTATAGTTACCCATGATAGCAAGATTAATTAGGGGTTTTAGTCATTATGAGCTTGGCACGGATGTGGGCTGGGGAAGACAGTGTGACCCATCTTCCTCTCTCTCTCTCTCTCTCTCTCTCTCTCTCTCTCTCTCTCTCTCTCTCTCTCTCTCTCTCTCTCTCTCTCTTTCACAGCAGCACTGGGGAGATATATGTGAGAGGAGCATTCATACAGTAATTAATGGACTCCTGTAGATCACTGCCAGACGTCTTTCCACGCCGTTGCACACTCTCACACTCCCCTCAGCCTGCATTACTCAGACTGCATCTTTAACACAACTGTATTATATATTATATTCATACCTTTTCCCATGCAGTAACTATTCATGGGTTTTATAGTAGAGATTGGTGACAATTCCTTTCATGTGTATTAATTATTATAGGACGTTCACTTTTATGAATGTGAGGGGAAACTTTGCTGCTTTAGTTTAGTTAACTGAGCTCTCTAATTAGTATATATATATATATTATATTGATATTTATGGTAATTATAGAATTTATATATATCTGGTAGAATATGGGTAGAGATAGAGAGGTTATGTAGAGTCTATATATAGAGAGATATATAGGGTAATAGATGGGTAGGATTGTATATATATATTGGAAGAGATCTAAGATATGGTAGAGATCTTGGGGGAGAGAAGATAGATAGAGAGAATGAGATTCTAGGAGGAGAGGAGAGAGGGGAGAGAGAGGGTAGCTCTATATAGATATATCTCTATCTCTTCTTGTTCTCTCTCTCTCTCTCTCTCTCTCTCTCTCACCCCCTCTCTCTCTCTCTCTCTCTCTCTCTCTCTCTCTCTCTCTCTCTCTCTCTCTCTCTCTCTCTCTCCACCCACCAATTTTCCAACTATTTACATTAATTCCCACAGAGAAGCCCCAGGGTCTTAGGTTCAGTTGTCAAAGTGAAACTCTCAACCTTACAGGAGCGCCGTTATTTCTTTACTTTTTGCAATAAAGTGCACAGCAGTATTTACAATTCAAAAGCTACAGAAGAAAGCCTATATGCTGGTAGTAAACGTGTCTCAGTACCTAATACATTAAAGCATTACAAATGTACATCCAGACCTCGTGTGCTCATAAAGACAACATATATTACATTTACAACAGACAGATTTTAAAATGACATCTCTGGCCATTTCTTCTGACCATTTCCATACTTGTGTATATTAAAGTCATGAGCACATGAAACCAGACACTAAAAAGTAGCCTATGATCAAAGCATGCACAATTGATGACCAGAGACTTTCCTGTAATCATAAATAATCACACATCCGACCAAACAGATCTACACCGACTGTTGCAATGCACATCTGGTCATATGTGTGTTGTGAAATATGCAACAGCTGGCCTGCATCAGCCTGCTTCATCCAGGAAAGAGTGGAAACTTAACATGCTTCTCTTCCTCATATACTGTGTGCACCATGTAGCAGCCCTTTCAATATTTCATTATTGCGTCTAGGAGAAAAACACAATTAATTAAAGATGCAGAAGCAAGAAAGTCAACAGAGGGCACCTAAGTTGTGGTTCAAATGGAAGATGTCCATGAGACCATGAATAATGTGAAACGTGGTGTGAGTGATAGGCTGCTGCTATAAGAGATTGGGCATGAGGGCTTGGAAGCCTGGCACCAATGCAATGCATAACATATACCGCCAAGCCGGGATGAGCTGCCAAACTGAGGGTTATAGGGTGGACTGTTCTCCTGAGCCTCTCAGTTTCAGCCATCAGAGTAGAGAAGGGATGATTGCAACAGTCACCAGGGTGAGTGGAGTCTTTGGTGATTTCAGCAGTACGTGATATAAAGCATTGGGGAGGCTACATTTCTTTTTTGTACATTAATTGTATCTTGCAAGCTACAATCAAGTCCTAACAAGCAACTAATCAGTAAACGGCTTACTACACTGAAGCTATTTTGTCAAACTGAGGAAAAGCGACAGTGGCATTTTTGCAGCCAATATGCATTTAAAATGTAGTGCAAAAACTTTTATTACTGCTTTGAATAGAGTACAGACAAACATGTTGTTTTTGAATATTTCATGGTCATAAAAGGTGATACATTTGGCATTGGAGGTGTGATAGCCTTGTTTTAATCACTAGAACAAACATCCTCTGATACTGGTATTCTTCTAAGAAGTCCCGATCTTAGTTCTAGATGGTGTCTGGGGCGTGGGGATAAAACGGACTCAAATGCAGGATAGCGTAAAATAAAACAGGATTATGGACCTCCGCCTATATCCATTGTCCAACAAAAAGTGGTACAGCTCCCACATACTTTGACACACTGGGGTGAGCCTGGTCTCATTTGAAAGAAGAGATTCTCTAGTTTCAGAAACTAGTTTCAGATTGATTCTAAAAGTTACAGGGGTTTGAATGCAGATTTTCCTGTCCGCCTGGGTTGTTTTTCTGATAAACTGATTAATCTTATTTTTCTGGAACATGTTAGGGACAAACCCCAACTGAGAGTCATAGCCACATGTCTTGGCTTTCACCAAAAAAAATTTCAAGTCAAAAGACCCAAAAATGGATTTTATATGAATATTTTTCTACAGCCCTGGTCGTCGGGTGCAGCGTTTTTGTGTACTTGTTACAACTTGTATATAACTTTGAAATAAAAGGCTGCAGGCTCAGTCTGAAAAGCCATAAACAAGCCTAGACTCTCTCTCTATCACTCTGGTGTGAAAACAGGCCTGTAACTTGACACCCTGAGCTGTGAGAGGGACAAAAGGTCAGGGATTACGCAAGAATTCTTCTGCGCATCCAGTTCACGCAGACACAGTCAAAGAACATACGGCATGTCATATACCGTTGGAATCGTCTGCTTATTGGCTAAACGGCTGTATAGGTCCCGGCCCATTTCATTGCTATTGGAAGGAGTAATTGTCAGTCAAAGGCGGGTTCCCAAAAATTAGGTCATGCCCCCATTGGCTTCTCAGCCGTCTATCTCTGCCATACAAGCACCGATTGGCTCAAATGAGGGCTTATTTGATTCGTTAGGACCTGGGCTATAAATATGACGTAGACTTTGAATTTTTGAATATCCCAATTAGGAGTTAGAGCAGCAAAACCAGATGATGGCGCACTTCTGTTTCCAGTTTTCAGAACACTAACGGAATATTTGCGGCGCGACCAGAGCGTTTCGGATTAAAAGGCTTACAGATTTCAATTCCTTGGACCTGTGTGGATTATTTGTGTTGGAATATATTACCCCAGTGAAGAAAGAGACGCGTCTAAAGGTAAGGGAAAAACCGGTCTAGCGCCACCTAGGTCAGTTTTGTCCAAAATTTTTTTCTAATTGTATGAAGGCTGTGAATCATATTGTGCTTTGTGTGTGGGCTTAAAAAATATTGAGAGTATAAACTTTACTAGGTAAATAGGTTTTTTCGTGTTTTTGGAGGATTTGATGCTTTAAAGTTGAATTGAAGCTTGTTTCTGGGTCATCCCCTAGTGGCCACTTTGACTTCCGTGCCGTGCACGGCACAGCGACCCGTAAGAGGAAATAAAAAACAAAACAGGAACACAGAGTAAAGACAAGACGGCAAACAGGACAACGACAGGAGATTCCACGCTGTCATAGGCAACGCGGCACGGTTATATACACATGACAATCAACACATAAGGAATAGGTGTGCAGAGGCGGTCAGGAAGAGACAAGGGCGGGGCAGACACGTGACAAAACATAATCAAAAGCACGTGGCCAGGCTAAGTCCTGACAGATGGATACAACAGTTGGTACATTAAGATTTTTAGTTAACTGGTTACGTAAAACAGGAAAGGCGGTGTAGGGTTTTGTCACACTACTCCTCTACATTTACTAAAATAATAACTGGAAAAATCTGGAAGCTACTCCCTGAAAACTACTCCTACGACTGAAAATACATGGAAACATTAATCAGCTCAGCTTGACAAACATTGCATACTTTGTTTTAGCATAATGTAGCTTAAGCATACTTTTGTCCAAAGCATTTCCTTTTATTGGAAATAGGTTTTTATCACCAGCAAAATGACTTTTAAGACTACACTTTCTTAAACGTTTAGTTCGAACCCTATAGTGTGTTCCTAGCGATTCTACAGGATGAACTGTTAAATATTTAAATACACAAGGAAATGTCATTAAAAATGTAGAACACCACATCTCGCCTTCATCTCCATATTTTTCAGTTGTCTCGTCCAGTTTTCCGACAGTCATAGCTCAGCGAAGTGTGACACAACACACCTTATTATCCACAGCTTCGCTCTCCTACCGTGAGCGCAATGTGTCATCATGCTCTAGGAAACGAGGCGAGTGTTGACTGCACATTCGTAAAATCAACATCAGTTGATTTTCAACTCAAAGTGAAAAAAAATAATATTCCGAAAAAAAACATGGATAATGAGGAAAAATATATAACTGCTGACAGCTCGACTAGACCAATGAGTCATAACAAAAAAAAAAATAATAATAATAAGTTGCGAATAAAATTTGGCACAGTTAAGTGTTTTCACAGTAATGTCTCTGCAGTTAATCAGTTGATTCAATGTATTGTCAATGTTTTCTGTTTTAGCTGACCACTCTAAGTAATTGACTTCTTGTGGCAAACTTGGAACGCTCATTTTGTGCTCCAGGTCTCTCTCTCTCTCTCTCTCTCTCTCTCTCTCTCTCTCTCTCTCTCTCTCTCTCTCTCTCGCTCTCGTTCTCTCCGTCCCTCCCTCCCTCTCTTTTCCCAACTCACACAGCATCCTCTCTTTTCCCCAAAGGAATAAATCAAAGACCATGGCTGCTGAGTTGTTTCACAGCTGTGTATCTGTTTTTTCTTTAAAAAAAAAAGAAAAAAAAAGGGTCTATTTTTGTTTTGCTGCCATTAATGGCAGGGCCTGTTTAAAGCTCCATCAACTGTCATAGCAGTTCAGATTCAAATTTCAGCTTTCAAATTGTCTTGGTAGATGCCATTTTTTTGTACTATATGGCAAAGTTTATCTTTTCACAGCTGTTGAAAATAAAGTGATAGCAACTCGAGAACAAACTCAAACATTGCCCAGCTCACAAAATAAGCAAAGTCACTTGATTTGTATCCTGTATTTTAATTTCAGTGCCGGAGACTAATATAAGTATCTATTTTAATCCTACATGGATACTTACTCTTTATAAATAAGCACTTAATACAGCGGTGTCCAATCTTATCCGGAAAGGGCTGGTGTGGGTGCAGGTTTTAATTCCAACCAAGCAGAAGCCACATCTGATTCCACCTGTTTAATTGGTTGTTCTTGGCTTTTAGTAGACTCTGGTGTGGCTTCTGCTTGGTTGGAATGAAAACCTGCACTCACACCGGCCCTTTCTGGGTAAGATTGGCCACAGCCTACTTAATATATAGAATAATGTCTTTTATATATAAATACATTTATTATAGGAATAGTGTTGACAAAGCATGTATGCTATAGTTAGTTACAAATGCACAGAATGCTTTGGAATTAATTAGGATTAATGTAGAATTAATCTAGGGCTCTTAAAGATTAAGGCACTGGAAAGCTGAAAAGAATACAGCAAATGTGTTCCTGAATAAGAAATACTGTTATTGTCAGGGACCCAGGGATAAAATAGACCCAAATGCAGGATAGCTCAAATAAACAGGGTTTATTAACTAAAAAACACAGAACAGGACAAAGACAACAGCAGACAGGACAACAGAGGATTCCATGCTGCTCAAGGCAACTCGGCTCAACTAAATACCAATAACAATCAGACACATGAGGAACCGGTGTGCTGAGGCGGCGAGGAAGAGACAAGGGCGGGGCAGACAAGTGACACCAAACATAAACAAAAGCACGTGGCCAAAGTCCGGGCTGAGTCCTGACACTTATGTCTTTAAAAAAATCGAGTCAGATCAATTTACTTACTTACAAAAAATTACAATTTCTATCACAAACACAGACAAAAAAGAATCAGTGGTAGAAGAAAAAAAAAAAACGTAACCATGAAAATGTAGCCATGAAGAGAGATTAAATTGCAAAACAAAAAAGTGTGTATGTGTGCACGGCAAACACTGATTGCTCATTAAGGAACAAGCAAGATCAGACTGGTTGTTTGGAAACATTAGTGATCAGAGAGGAACTTTGGCTGGACAAGCAGAACTTGTATAACCAGCAGCTTTCATGAGAGCTAGAAGGGCTCATTAATGCTACTTATTACTCTTACTCTTTATCAGAGGAAAAAACAAGGACCAGAGGACAGCTAATGGTGGGAGAGCTAATTGGCGACTTATGGGGATGTTATCAGGGCCTGGAAGAGTTTACTAGCTAGTAAACTTTACACAGGTCACCTGTCAGCATGATCTATGACACTAAATAGTTAAACATATTAATGCATTTAACAAACAGATTATAAACTGTGTACATTCCTATAACATCCTCATTCCCCAGCTCGGTATCCAACCCGGTAATCCCCAGCTCACTATAAAGTAGAAGCTAATGCAATGTGATTAATACAAACTAACATAGATGTATCTGCACTAATGCACTAAGGGTCTAATGCAATTTAATTCATTTGAGTAGTTTAAAGTAATATGATGTGCCAGATGTTATCGGTTTTGGCATAAAAATAGAGTAAAGCTTTTAAATCAGCTACACGATCATATTACTTGAATAAATGTATTAACAGTTGCCTTAATGGGCTAAATGTGTTGGGCGAGATGTTTGAAATGTAAGCATTTTTCTTTAAAGCAGCATGAATCATTATCCTTATCATCATCATTATTATTATCATCGTTATTATCATCAAGTCATGCATCAACTTAAAATACAGGAGCTGATTTCCACTTTTTAATTTACATGAACCAGAAATCTCCCTGAAATCTTTCCCGAAATTTAACCCCTGGTTAGATGTGCAACGGCAACTGAAAGCATGAATGCTAATCAAATCACTAGATACCCTACAGTAAAACCATGCTCCACTAATCATGCCTGTTTGTAAATATTTTACAAGCCCCTTGTCACCGCTGGAGAGTGTTTCAGTCTGGACATTGCCCAGATTTCCTTTAAACTATCGCTTTTTTGTCACAGGCTGTTGGAAAGTGCAGTGCTGAAAGCCCCTAGGGTGGAGAGAGAGACTATCTAGATCCCAGTTTCTTATCCCAACTAAGCCCTTGAATCCCTCTACACCCATTTAGCCTTCTCACCCGTGAGCTTAAGACCCAGGCATCTTCTTACTTCACAGCCCCCTTCACTTCACCATGTTAAAATAGCGAGTTTATAGCCGTTCATCTCAATAATCAATCCTGTGTGTGTGCTTGGTGGGTAAGAACGAGGCAGGCTAACAAGAGGGCAGGCTTTCTGCCAACTTCCAAGTGCTCTGTTCATTTTTCTTCTTCTGTCCTTTATTTTCAAAGGTAACTTTTCAATGTATGTCCCTCCGAGGTTGGAAAAGGCACCAGAGGTCGCACAGTTTGATAAGCCATCCATCTGAAATGTCTCTAATGAAGACCTTTTAAAAGCTTGGGTTGCACGGCAACGCAAAGAAGGCCATTAATACAGTTTGCATTTACATTGTGCAAATATGACACAGGGAAGAAATAAGGTTTTGGCAACAAATCATGAACGCTGTAGAATTTCAATGTATACACATACTTCACATTTAGAACTCCACATGCTGTTTCTTTGTGTTTTGAGGCAGATTTCAGTGGGAACACTGGGCCCCATTTATCAATCTGTTAGTAAATTTGTGTACAAATGTTTGTGTAAGCCAAAGCAAGCAATTCTTTTCATACTTGGATGTATTTGTTGAAGAACACCGATCACCCGTAAAGTGCAAAGCGTGATCCCGACACAGCTCATTTGTATTTAATGTTGCTCTAAATTTGCTCTACATAAGCGTTTCTGCTATATGCTGTAAATGCAATAAAAGTAAACAATTTAAGCTTCACAGAATACAGTAATTCATACTGTATATGATTGGCTATATGGATCAAGTTAAACTAGACACCAGTTTACACATTCAATTTTATAAATTTACACGCAACGCAGCATGTATTGGATACAAATATCTTTCTGAAATTAAACAGTTCAATACCAAATTTCTTGTGTTATTTGTCCTGCAAATTTATAAACAAATCTCTTAATATCCATATATGTTCACTTTTTCCCTGTTCACATAAATCTGTTTGTATCCCACCGTGATCAGCTACCTGCTTAATATTGTGCAGCCTAATAAAGCAGCTCTGACCCATTGAGACATGGAGTCCACAAGACGTCTCAGGGTGTACAGTAGTATTTGGCTCCAAGACGTTAGCAAAAGATCCTTTAAGTCCTGTAATTTGTGAGGTGGGCCTCCATGGATCAGTCTAGCTTATCCAGCAGGTCCCAGAGATGCTCAATTTGGAATTTGGAGGCCAAGAACACATAAACTCTTTGTCATGTTTCTCAAACCATTCCTCAATGAATTTTACAGTATGGCAGGATACATTATCCTGCTAAAGTAGCCCACTACAATTATGGAATAATGTTGTCATAAAGGGGTTTACTTGGTCTAGAACAATGTTTAGGTAGGTAGCAGATGTCAAAATAACATCCAAATGAATGCCAGGATCCAAGGTTTACCAGCAGAACTTTATTGCTGATAGATAGATAGATAGTTAGATAGATAGATAGCATGTGTACATATGTAGCATAGGTATATATGTAAACAGATGTACAGTGTATCAATATAAAGGCTATAGCAGTGCAGAGATGTGTGGACATTGAAAAGTACAAGTAAATGGTTCTAAGGCTATGGCATTGGAAAAAATGTGCAGACACTGTTGTAAAGGAACAGCAAGTAGAAGGTTATAATATATAACATTTATATTTATATATATATATATATATATATATATATATATATATATATATATATATATATATATATATATATATATATATATATAATATATGCTGGATAATATATCCCACCCCTTTACAGGTGCCATTGTAACAATATAATAAATGTTATTCACTTCACCTGTCATTTATTTTAATGTTATAGCACCCATTTACAGTCACACAAATATAACGAGCAAAATTTTAGATGACATACACATTCACATATTGCTCACATGATGTGGAAAAACATAATCCGATGTAACATGCATGTAATTTCTTCCATAAGGGCACCCCACCTCCAAATACACATAATTTTCATTGGTTTATTTAACATTTTGGCAGCTGTACTTTAATTGGTGAAATGAGGTGAAATGGATATTATTTCCATTCATCCATAGAACTTGTTTACATTGAAATGAAAAGTTTCAGAAACATATAATAATATAATATAATAATAGAGCAGAATGGAAAACAGGACTATATGCAGTACAAATACACAATAAGTGCAAAGTATTCACAGAACAAAAAATGCACAGTAAGAAAGAATATATGGAAGAAACTAATGCAAAGAATTGTAATGCAGTATCATGTATCTTCTAAGATATCCCCTACCATTATAGTTTTAATCCAGGTGAATCAGTTAACAGGTAAAGTGTGATGTTAAGAAAAAAAGAGATTTGGAAAGGCCCAAGATGCCACTACAACATGATCCCTCAATACTCTCACCACAGGGAAGACAGGACAACACTGGCAAATCAATATTGTCAAACTATAAAGGAGAAACTGTCTCCGCTCCTGTGCTGCCCCTTAAGAAAAATAGTCTTCTTCCTCAGCTCCCATACAGAGTGCTGTGTGATTTAGTCAACTGTCCTGAGCACGCTCAGTAACACAGTGCCTCTATGTTACGGCACAGCACGGCTGCTTGCATGCACACAGACAGCGATGTGTGAGCTCGTGAAAGTGCCAGCAGGGGCAATCCAGCTGAAGGAGGGAGGATTTATGACCTGGCGAGTTAGAGAAAAGTGTGAAATGAGTTCAATGTGAATATCTCTCAGCTTGTCCTTTGGCTAGCACTCAAATAGTACCAGACAACCAAGTATGGCACACACAGTATGAATATGAATCTTAATCTAGAACAGTCCAAATATCTGTTGCATTACCGCTGTCCCTAGAACTAGTGGTAACTAGTGATTTAAACAGTTGTTATATAGAGAGCAGCCTTAATACATCTGCAAATACATCTTCCTTTGAATATCTGTGACAGAATAAAATAAATATGCTAACATATATTGTAAATAAACGGAATCCTTTTGGTGGCTAAATTTGAAATGGAAATATCAAGTCAAGAAGAAGTCAAGAAGCTTTTTATTGTCATTTCAACCATATATAGCTGTTGCAGTACACAGTGAAATGAGACAACGTTTCTCCAGGATCAAGGTGCTACATAAAACAAAGACAGGGCTAAGGACATGTAAGTAGTCTTAGCCACATAAAGTGCAACTGTGCAACCTGGTGCAAACAGTGCAGGACAAGACAAGCAAGACAGTGCAGGACAAAAGACAGTGCAGGACAAAAAACAGTGCAGACATTAAGTTACAAGACAATACAAAAAGTACAAAAAATGCAATACACAAAAGACAATACACAGTAACAGAAACAGCGCCGACCGACCAGTGTAAATACTGAATGTTCAAACAGTATTTTGTGCAGTAAAAGAATGAACAGCAGCAGGTTCTTAGCAGCAGGTCCTTTGGATTATATATGGAGTTGTGCAAAAAACAGCAGATGACTGAGATATTGTCCAATATGTGCAAAAACAGCAGAAAAGTGTGCAAAACAGTGTGTGTGTTTTGTGAGGGTCTGTGCAGTCCATACAGATGATGTGTGTGTATGTTGTGCTCAGTATAGTACAGTTCGGTTATTGAGAAGTCTGATGGCTTGTGGGAAGAAACTGTTACGCAGTCTGGTCGTGAGGGCCCGAATGCTTCGGTACCTTTTTCCAGACGGCAGGAGGGTGAAGAGTGTGTGTGAGGGGTGTGTGGGGTCATCCACAATGCTGTTGCCTTTGCGGACGCAGCGTGTGGTGTAAGTGTCCATGATAGAGGGAAGAGAGACCCCAATGATCTTCTCCGCTGTCCTCATTATCCGCTGCAGGGTTTTGCGATCCGAGATCGTACAGTTCCCAAACCAGACAGTGATGCAGCTGCTCAGGATGCTCTCAATGGTCCCTCTGTAGAACATGGTCAGGGTTGGGGGAGGGAGATGTGCCTTTCTCAGCCTTCGGAGGAAGTAGAGACGCTGCTGGGCTTTCTTGGTGATGGCGCTGGTGTTGAGTGACCAGGTGAGGTTCTCTAAATATTTAGTACATATAGCACACATGTAGGGTGAACAAGGTTATTATATTATACTGCATGTAGTAAGCAGTGAAAATGTAGATGTGAAATTTATGGAGGGAGGTGGTATGGAAATAGGGAAGTGATAGGTCAAAGATGTTGAACTACTGATCAGAAGGTTGTTAGTTCATATCCCTGGCTCACAAAACTACCACTGCTGGGCTCTTGAGCAAGGCACTTAGCCTTAACTGCTGAGTTGTATAAAATGAGATGAATGTAAGTTGCTCTTGATGGTCTCATGTGGGTAAATGCTGTAAATGTAAAGAAAAAAAAAATTGTAAAGCTAATTAGCAGTGATAAAAAAACAAAAAACAAAAAAACATCAGTCTGATTAAATTAACAAATTTGGAGTAGTAAGTTGTACGATAGTCATATCTTATAGTGAGAAAGAATGTTGGTCACTATACTACTACTGAACATTGCTGTGCCAAGTGTTTGTAGTCTTCACTTTTGTTTTACCCATATGTCCCAGTACGGTTTGCTCGGTACCCAATCAGTTCCAGTGCAACTTACTGGATGTGGAAACAATGACAACACATAAGATCATGGAATTGTTAGAGTTTCATGCAGCACCATACAGTATAATGGAAAAGGGCAAGTAACAGTGAGGCACAGTAATATAGACACATGGCTCGACATTCATCCCTGTTACGCTCATATATTGCACTGTGCTTTATCCTCAGCTGTGTATTGTATGACTCAGCTCAATATGGAAACCACAGGGGCAGATGATATGTCCTAAAGGAGCCTCTTATAACACATACTGTACAGCCATGATACTATGATGACCACCACCCCTCCTCCACCCCGTCTCCTGTAAGTCTACAGCCCCCTGTTAACCAAAGAAGGTCAGTCTACAGCCTTGTGACTGGTAAGGACATCACTGTCCCCGTGATGACATGATAAATGCGTTCTGAATGAGTATGGACGATTGTGAAGTATATTTACAGTTTAGCACTTACACACAGGCTCTAAGAACAACAGCAGTGGGTCCCTCTAATTGCCCATAAGTGCTGAGGTTCCCTGTGGGCCTGCAGACGCTGCCAGACTTCCAGGGCTCAGAGGCTTCTGTTTCAGATTGCTCTGCTGTCAGAATCCGAATATAAAAGACACAGACTGACTCCACTCACTCCTTGTTTCTGCTGCACTCTCTCAGCAGCCAGCTGTTGACATCTGGGCCAACGCATATCAAGCCAAGACAGCATTTGGCCGCTGTTTAGCCTTGTGCCTGAAACATTGGCCTACACCGATACATGCTTTGTACCTTTGCAGCAGTAGCTATTATGAGTTATCATAAACTGTCTGAGGTTTGTGAGAAGGAGCTTTGATTTTAAACAAATTATTTATACAGGATTGTTATACATTCAGGTGAATCTCATTTTTGTGATTCAGAAAAAATTGCATTAGTGAAAACTTTGTGGATTTGTACTTGTTCATTTGTTAAGTGAAATTGCATAGCACAGACGTAGACCAGAGTTTTTTTTTTTTAAGTAAATGACTGTATTAACATTTGCTGCTTGGACATGCTCTAATGCTGTGTTCATATTACATACATTTTTTCACAGTTCTGATTTGTTCTGATCTATCCATCTTGACAATTCGCATTCATAGCTGCAAGTGACCCAAATCTGTCTGTAATATGAATGCACCTGTATTCTGAAACACCATGCATACACAAATAGATTTCTTGGGCAATTGCTTCACTATTCACTTTCAGGTTTGCTTGAATTGATTCCCAGATATCAGGTACAGTAAATAACCTTGTTTCCTTGTCTCTTTCCTTCTTCCCACTGAATGACACTTTTGCTGTCCTAAATTGCTGCTTTGCTAAGCTGTCTACACTGGACGATGATGAAGCATGCATGTTAGGAAAATTGTACAGTATATGAATTCTAGTAAAGTCAAGCCAAACAATATACAGCACAGTTTTAAGACTAGCTTGAAACATGCTTATTGTTGGTGAGGCTCTGATGCTAAAAGGCAGACCTTTCCAGAGATTAGGGTTTAGCCACAGTAAAAGCATATAGGCCATTAGATTTACAGTGCACACAAGAATTAGCTAAGAGTTGACTACATGATCTTTACGATTGGAGAAACCTACAGATATAGTCTGAGCTCTGTACAGATTGCCTATTGCTACCTATTATCTATTACTTGGATATGATATAGGGGCACATTTAAAAGTGGCTGATGTTTCATTTGAACAAACAAAGTGATAAACAGTTTTTATGTCCATGCTGACCTGAAAAAACTAAACAAAAACAAAAAAAATAACTGTCTTGAATTCAGATTTGAAAATCAGTTTTGTGTCACAGGGGGGCACGGTGGCTTAGTGGTTAGCACGTTCACCTCACACCTCCAGGGTTCTGGGTTCGATTCCCGCCTCCACCTTGTGTGTGTGGAGTTTGCATGTTCTCCCCGTGCCTCGGGGGTTTCCTCCGGGTACTCCGGTTTCCTCCCCCGGTCCAAAGACATGCATGGTAGGTTGATTGGCATCTCTGGAAAATTGTCCGTAGTCTGTGTGTGAGTGAATGAGAGTGTGTGTGTGCCCTGTGATGGGTTGGCACTCCGTCCAGTGTGTATCCTGCCTTGATGCCCGATGACACCTGAGATAGGCACAGGCTCCCCGTGACCCGAGGTAGTTTGGATAAGCGGTAGAAAATGAGTGAGTGAGAGATTAGTGTCACATGAACACAGTTTTGTTTTTTTTTTTAAACTTATTTAGATGTTTTTATACATGGATTGACTAGTAATTTAAAATCAGAACTTAATGGTAATGTCCATGAATTGTTGATTCTTATTAATGAAGTAACTAATCTTTGCTAAATGGGATCTTAATTTAAAGTGTTACATTTCAATTCTAAGTGATTTTCATCGAAATTAATTTTCTCCTCTCTCTCTCTCTCTCTCTCTCTCTCTCTCTCTCTCTCTCTCTCTCTCTCTCTTTCTCTCTCTCTCTCCCTCTCTCACACACAGACACACACAAACACACACACACACATACACACACACACACACACACACACACACACACACACACACACACACACACACACACACACACACACACTACAGATTAAAAAAAATACGAAAGTGTTAAAGTGTTTACTGTGTAAAAGCAGTTGATGATTTAGATGCTACTGCAGGCCGTCTCAATGTTTCTAATTCTAGTATTAAGAGCTCAGCGCTGAATTCTGTTTGTCAAGACAGATAATCAAACTGCTTCATCACGCAGTGCAATGAATGTATTATCTCATTAATTGGAGCACTAAAGATTTAATCAGGTGCAGTGATATTTGTAGTGGTACATTTTCCCTTACTAACATTATAAATGATTTATTCAAGCACAGATAAATAATCTAGATGAAGACATATGCATACACACAGCTGTGGTGTAAACAAGAAGCCGCTGTCATAGTTTTGGGTGTGAATTTATTAAGTGAATATTGGTAAACAGGTGGTAAAGCCAAATTAGGCTCGGTTAATTGTAATTGTTACTTAACTAGTAGTGAGTGAGTGTTACTACAGTACCAGTAATATGTTCATAACAGCATGATATGGATGACGTTCAACATTTCGAAATGAATGCTCACAGTGGTATTATCGGTGGTAGAATTTTCAATTCGGTTCAATTTATCTGTATAGCGCTTTTCAATTGATTAGTCTAGCACTTTTAATTCAATTTCAATTCAATTTATTCGTATAGCGATTTTTTTTTATTAAAGGTACTATTTATCTCTAACAATTATCCTTAATGAGCAAGCCTGAGGTGACAGTAACAAGGAAAAACTCCCTTTTAATTCCAGGTGATGCAGAAATCAAAAGACCTAGACCAGGGGTCGGCAACCTTAAACACCCAAAGAGCCACTTGGACCCGTTTCCCACAGAAAAAAAAACAAAACACAGGGAGCCACAAAACCCTTTTTACATCTAAAATGAAGAGAACACTGCATATATTGTTTTTTTACCTTAATGGAAAGTATAGAAAAAAACTGTAGTGTGTTGCATTTATGAAATCAATGAACTGCTACCGAGTAAACAAAATTTTATTTCTGCAAGCAAACAAAAATATTTTGAACAGTTTGAAGTAACCTTAACAAAGACGCTGAGTTGAAGGTTACTTTCAAGTAAAATGTTTAATGTCTAATTGAGTCCTCTTCGTATCCATGACCGGGGCTCTCAAGTTTTGAAGACAGGCAGCCGTGACATAGCCAGATAGTGACATACCCAGATAGTGCTATTTTCTGATTGGCTATTGTGTAGCCTCTTTTTTTTTGATTGGCTGATAAGTGTCAGGCTCGACTAAGAACTGAGACACGCTTAGTCCTGCCCGGTTCCATAGAGACAGCGGTGCTTCTTTGTGTCAGATTTCGCAAGTCGGCAGTTATGACGCTATTTCGAGTGACAAAAAAAATTAAACACGGTTTATTTTAATGTTACAAGACCATCATAATCTTAGAATTTAGAATTAAATTTAAAAAACTAACAAACTAAAATAAAATAAATGTTAATTGAATATTTATTTTCCAAATTTACAGGGAGCCACAGCAGAGGGATGAAAGAGCCACTTGTGGCTCCGGAGCCGCTGGTTGCCGACCCCTAACCTAGATGAAGAAATATTTACTGTGTACAAATTCTGAAGTGTATTTTATATTCACATCATGACTTTACTTACATTTTGAGTTATGGTGCTCCTTCCTTCCATCCATCCATCCATCCATCCATCCATCCATCCATCCATCCATCCATCCATCCATCCATCCATCCATCCATCCATCCATCCATCCATCCATCCATCCATCACAAAGAAATCAAAACAAGGCCCAAGAACAGAACTTTGGAAGCATGCCATGCACTGAGAGCAGGAATTCATACAAAACTGTAACTTAAACTCAGAACAGATTGTTCTGGTTTTAGTCGAATATACTGAATTGTTCTTCATACACAAAATAATAGTTTGAAGAATATACTCAGGGAGTGGGAAGAGAAGTGTATTGACTATTTTTTTATTTTATTACATCCATGTCTGAAAGGTCTAAGGCTAGCAGGTGAAAGGACTAATAGCCCTGGGCAGTGTTTCTATCTTACATCCATTCTTTGTTTTTCCATTTTTGTCCAAATAAATAGCATTGAAGACCTCAAAACACTGGGCTCTTAGCAT